>NW_022280051.1:1834595-1958797 GCF_004355925.1 Anarrhichthys ocellatus | reverse complement strand
GAGAGAGAGAGAGAGAGAGAGAGAGAGAGAGAGAGAGAGAGAGAGAGAGAGAGAGAGAGAGAGAGAGAGAGAGAGAGCACCAACACAAGCCTAGCTTTGCCACTTTGCTATGTAACTACAGCTACACCCAGACCCCACCCTCCACCACCTACCTGGAAGAGATCAAACAGACGCCACACACCCTATAAGCAAGAGCACTGCAGTAGAGGACAGTTCAATTATGTAGTATTAAATGTCAGTCAATCAAAGTTCGAAAAAAAATAAAATAATAAATTGTCAATGGATTTCTTCCAACTGCCCAATTCAATTGCAATTTTATTTATGGTTCTCAACACACAAAAATCAACATTATTATTGAGTCCAAAACAATCTGCATGGCTAGAAACCACTAAAGGTAAATGTAATAGAAATCTGATAGAAATGTTATAAGGGGATCTGTTGCAAATAAACGCATAACATTTTAATGTACCAATCCAGTCGTGGCTTTTAAAGTTCACATCAACGATTGAACGAATTGCAGTGCGTGACAGAGGTTGGAGGACCACGTAAGTAACAAATTGTGTACATTTTGACACCCATCCAATGAGATCTTGCGAACAGAGAATTCTGCAAAGGAAAGCCTTAAACAAAGCATGCACGCCATGGAGCAAAGGAAACAAGACGAAGAAAGGAAGGAAGGCAGGAAGGAGAGAAAGAAAGAGGCTACATTAAATTATAGAAAGAGAGTAAAAGACAGACTAATAAATCACACTAGGAACATACCCCTCCTCCAACACCCAAACCCACCCTTTCATCATTAGAACTGTTGCTTATAAAGATAACTAAGTGCATTTGGCCATTTGGCAATGACAAAAATGTCTGCAGAGTCAGACGCCTCAGAGGCCTGTCACTCTGCACATTTATAGTCCAACTTACGTGGAGCGACTCGCTGTGTAAGGACATTAGAATCATGTGACCGAGTCCCATGCATTTAGCAAACCCAGTGTGACGATCATTACTGAAATTGATATTGAATGCTCAATCAATGCCAAGGAGGCTATTAGCTCATGCCTGGGTATAAAGGAATTGTTTAACCGTTTGATGCGTGCTGCATGCGTGTGTTGCTAAATGTATTGTGTAACTATGAAATGATGTAAGTTTAGTTTATGAAGTGACATATAAAGCAGCTTAAGGGACCAATGATGTAGTGTTGCTATACTACATCACATCACATGTCAATTCTCATTAAAAATTCACTCTATTGTCTTATCACAAGCTTCCCATTGTGTTATTTCCATCTTCTCAAGCGCCGTCTGTGTCCTCTTATTGCGACTATATAGTGTGTCTACAAGACACGTCTGCATCCTTTTGTCCGTGTGTGTGTGTGTCCTTGCATTGCAATCATTAGTGTCCTAGAAGAGGCTAACTAATAGTCATCCACCCTTACATTAGTGAAAGTATCTCTTCCGAAGAAGCCTGTCTGTTTAACATTGTGCTGTTTTCAAATCACTGGCAAAAAGAAGAAAAATAATCAATGCGAGTAAAAAATACCAATCCCATTTAGATTGATATCATTGCTGTTTGAAGACTAACTCTTAATGCAAAAGCCATTACCTGATACTAACATTAATTTTACAGTAACGTCTGTTTTCACATTGGAGTTTTATCCATCATAATGGATAAAACTCCAATTATTCGGATCCTGATGACTCCATTTTGTCTGAAAGAGTTTAAGGCTGGCCACATTCGGTAAGCATTCTTTATTATACCAGATTGAATTACTGAAAGCCAAATCGAGTTTGACTGGTGGCCTGTCGGGTGTGTTTTCCTGCTTATGTTGAACGCTGGGAGAGGCTCCAGAAGGGAGAGATGGACTATCTCCATGAAGTTATAGCCCTGTAGGGTATTCACTTTTCATCATTTTGATGCGAAGTGTGGTCATACAAATACAAATAGTGCCAGCAGTAAGGGAGGCAAGGGGAGTAGCAAAAAGAAGTAATCGGATCGGATATTAGTTTTGCAGGTTTTGTCAATCCATGTTTTTACATATTTCTCTCATTAAGTGAAGATTTTGACTTATTGGTGGCAGTAGATGAAAAGTCAGGGAATCACTAAAGCTATTATGGTTGATCCTCTGGGCACCATGAATATCTGTAGAGATTTTTATTGCAATCCTTGAGTCTGGACCAAAGCAGTAGACCGACCAACAGACCGACAATGCCATCCTTGTAGCCGCAAATATGGCTAACATTTAAAAAATGAAACTATGCACAGCACTATGTTTACAGTATATGATGAAAACAATGACCCTTTCAAGACACTATAACAAGACACTTTTGTAAGTTAAGAAAGTGAGAGAAATAGTGACAAAAAAAAAAAATGCTTCAATGCAAGTGTGTGATAAACATGCCGAAATAACTGAGATAAACTGAATGCAAGGGCAAAGCTCCCACAAAAAGACCTCTTGTTGGCCGAGGTAAAACGTTGTTATTCAACGGTCTAGGTCAGCGGGGTTAGCCGTGAACGGGAGGGAAGGGAGCAGCTGGTGACCAGGGTAAAGAGGGGGCGAGAGTGTGCTGGCCATTGGTTTGTTGGTATCTGGGCTAAATATAGACTAGAATGGCTTAGCCTTGGTGGAGAACTGTCTACACTACAGACAGCGCTGGGGGGCTGAGCTCTGCGTCATGGGAATGTACTGTAGATACTGGACATAGTGATGACAGGGATAAAGAGAGAGAGAGGTGTGAGGTGGTGGTTGCAATGTATTACCATTTTTTTAAAGGAGGATGTGTGGACAATATGAGAAATATAATGCAACTTACAGCCTTCGTATATATCCGTAGGGATGTGGACGGCGGTGGTGTTGTACGAGACAAGTCGTTTGAAGTCGGGGTCTATCTCGAAATCATCTGGAAGATATCGGTTCTTCCTTCCCTTTCCGTCGTCTGTCTGATTAAGCTGCACAAAAGAGGAAAAAACAACAGAACCTGGAGTTTCAGTACCACCCTGTAAAGGATTATATGGCTTAAGAGGGGTCTGTGTATGTGTGTGCACCCTCGGTTTGTAAACATACTGTATATGCGGTTTCTTGTTACTGTGAGTGACAAGGTGTCAATGTTAGTATTCACTGAAATGTCACTACTGACAGATAAATATTGAGAAACTGAAAAGTTTTAGGCAGTGAAACATAAACCCAGACATCCAGAGAGAAAGAGAGCGAGGGGAGAGGGGTTGTCAGTCAAATACAGAGTGACATTAGTGTGCTGCGGGTGTGTGGTTCTTTCCCACTGCGATAGTGGAGGGGGAATTAGATGCTGATCCCTGTTTATGAGAGCAGACAGATGACGTCTGAGGCCGGGGGAGGCATTCAATGTCTCACGCATACTCATGTGGTTCTGAGTGTGGGGCCCAAAACATGTACTGGTCCTTATAGATAAAAAAAAAAAAGAAAAAAAAATCGGATTAAACATGCATGCATCCATACCAGAGTTGATTATGGATGTAACATCAGTAATTCCTACATACACACATACAGTGACTTCTTTTCACAGATTCTTGCAGGCTATCAATACAATCTGCTATCAATTTTGTTGCCATGCTCTCAGGAGGGCTGGATACGGGTTGCTTGCGGTGTTTTATTTGCATCTCTAATTACACTGACAGAATTTAAAAGTAGTGGGATCAAGTTGAACTTACGTCATCTTTGGCATTGTAGTAAACGATTTTGTCAATCTGTGAAGAAATTGAAAGACAAACAAGAAAAGATTAGCAATGAATCACAATATACACTTTGATTAATGACTTAAATCCAGGCTGAAAAACAGCATTTTACTGTCCTCTCCGACAGACAGTTTGAATGTTTTACCTCTGTAAACCTCAAACAACATCGGTGACTAGTGTGGATACTGAGATAGGAAACCAATATGGAAGTGTCAAAAACTGCAGGTCCTCAAATGGCCACTTGAGGCAGGGCTTAACATACGAGTCAATCCTTGGTCTCTATATCCGATCATGATGATCGTAATTGCGTAATTGAGGGCGTAGCTGCTTTGAGTGACAGGTGGGCGCAGTCACAGGGTGCTACCTCTCGGTCCCTTCTTGGAATAGCCAGGAGGCTGTGTCATTACTGCCAAGATGGCGACAGCCGGAGTCACCCACTTTGAGCCTCACAATGGCACCCATAGGTGACGAGACTATGTCTATATTTTCTACAGTATGGTTGCACAGGTAACCACACCCAACAGTGAAGTCACAGTGTACGGAGGTGTACGCTGGCACTTCTACAGCACTGCTGCAAGGTGAGAAGCAAAAGCAAGATTTCTAGCCGCTAGTAATTTGCTCTTAAAATCGACAACTAAGTGTACAAGTCTCCAAATTAGTGCCAAAATGTGTCCTCCCTGATTGGAAGTTGTTCTGCGGCTCTTATACTTAATATCCCTTGATACTTCCTTGTTGTGAATAAAGGAGACTAAAATACCCACTCGAAGCCGCTCCAAATTTGCCCAAAAATTGAATTTGTGGGAAGGCTAGGCAAGACATTGTACTTTGTCTAGGATGAAAAAAGATAGAATGGAATGAAAGTGAAGGCCAGACTAACTGACTGTTACAGATTCTGAAGATGCGCCTTTAGAAATGTCTGTAATCTAATCTTAAAAGATGCCATGAAGTAAGTAAAGCTATCATACTTGTCTGTTTTTGTTTTAGTTACAACTGCAACTGGGGATAGAATTTAAATCCTGCTCCATTTCCTTGCAAGGCAGCCGTGTGTGTTTGACACTGAGGATCAGTGAAGTAAGTGGTGTTGTTTTTCGTGCTCACACTGCCGGGCTTCCTGTCAGTGCACAGGCTAGCAGGGCGCCAACGTGCTAACCTATAGGTCCTGCTGACATCAGAATGCCCTGGAGCCACAGAGCTGGATCAATTTCCATTTCCATTTTATTTATATAATGCCAAATCATACCAGAAGTTATCTCAAGGCACCTAGAACAGGTCTAGACAGTACTCTCTTTTACTATTGACTGAGTCCCAGCACCCGCTTACCACTTCTGGGGCTGCATCTGCTCTCTGTTTCGACCCTTAGTTAGTTATATCAGGAGTTAAACTAGCACTGATATACACATGCAAGCAACAATATACACAGTGATAAAAACAGACCGTCCCATGATGTTCTCTGTCAGCTCATGTTACTGCAGACAATGTGCACCTCAAGAGGTGACACCGACACTAAGGTCACACCAGCAACCGCACCCCTCAGGGGAGGCTACTGCGCGCAAGACCTCTTCATGTGTGAGAGATGGAGAAAAGGCGAAGATGTAAGTAGATGGTTTACGCTGTTACTTATGTGGCATGTTGTGGTGGGTGTGATGTGTACTGCCAAATTCAGAGTGTGTGTGATCTGTATTCTGTCTGAACAAGGAGACGCTTGTTAACGTATTGCGATCCAACCTCTGCCAGGTGTAACTGCAGTTCATGCCTACCATTTGTGAAAGCCTAAAGGCTCATTCAATATGTCACGCACTCACTGAAAACAGTCATGGTGCTTTTCCCTCGCATTCACAGCAGCTGCAAACAATATTGTGTCAATGAAGTCGTAAAAGACAAGTATCACATTTAATGATCTGCAATTTGTTTTCCGACATTGCCACCTCCAAACCCACTCTTACATAAAATGAGATCAAAATGCAAGAACCACAAGAACTAATATAGAGACAGAATTAAACATAATGTAATCAAATTGACCTGTTTAGAGAAGCTGGATACAGCTTGTATTTTAACGACAACTGTAAATAGGGCCAAAGTCATCACATTACTGAACAGACACACATCAGTCACAGCTTTTAAGTGTTTAACGTCAGCAGGGAGAGGTGCCCAGTAGTACTGGCCCAGTTATCAAAGGTGACAGAAAACAGACGCATGCGCATGAACACACACACATACACACACACACGGTATTTCAAACACTCCTGATTCCGTATGATACAAATCTATACATTGTGCAGGCCTACTTTGTGTATCAAACTGTGGTTGTTATATTTCAAGTAATTTATTAGCTTTATATATAGTATTCTAAGTGAAAAGGAAAATGAAATAAACGTTTCTAGCACGTATTATTGTAATTTACCTTTTCTTTCAAATATGTGTTCAAAATGAGTCAAAGCCGAGGTAGCTTCAGAATGTTCCACAATGGCGTTGTGGAAGCTCGCATTGCACACTGAATATGTGGCTTCACCTTTTAGAAGATCCCACAGAGGATGCCCACATCCCGTGTTCAAAGAATTTACTGGAATATATTGGCCAGCATAAAAATAAGGCAACCTGTGTGATTTGCAAAAAACAAACAAACAAGCACAGCGTCCAAAAGGCTGATAAATAAAGTAGAGAAAAAGACACACATGGTCTGTGTTCAATGAAGGCACACAGAGGTTCATGCGGGGCTAAGCTGAGCGGGAGAAACTATTCTGAGGCAGACACAGCACTGTGTGAAGTTATAATAAAGCTGATATAAAAACAACAATAATGGAGTTGTGCAGGGATGAGATTTCTATCCATCAACCGTAGAGGCGTCAGACATTGCAAAAGCTCTTATCGCTATCAAAATAATACAAATCTCTGCCACAAGAGGCCTCAGTTCATATTATTCAGTCACAACAGTAACAGGTTCATACAGAGGACACGTCAGTATGAATTCCCTACATTTGTGCAAATCTCTGAGCTCAACAACCTATTTTGGGAATTTCTATATCAAAACTACACAGATACCGAGATATTCAAATCGGTTGAAGTCTGGCAGAAATCCCCATACATTTGTTTTTTATTATTATTACGTTCACTAGCCAAGCATTCAGGGACAAAGGGATATCAAACTCAGTGATTGTAACATAGCAGATAAATGAATCAATTTCCTTCCTGTTTTACGCAACACAGCGTGGAAGAAGTTGAATAATGGGGAACGTTTAATGGGAAAGAATCAGTTTTTTTTTTTTTTTTTTTAGGCTAAATGGCAAAGTGGAATTTCTTTGAAGTTCTTCCGCTACAGTATTTTCACTCGATATCATTTGTCATTTGTTAAATGGCTGCCAAGAGCGTGAGGCTTTTCTCAAAGCAGGGCCAGGAAATTTGCAATTTGCATCTATTATGAAACGGCCGCAAAGCTAAAACACGGCATCCCCGCCAGTGAGTAGCTGAGAGAGCTGCACTGTAATTCCCGGCTGCCATTGTGGAACGGGGCACTGCATTCACTGGACCAGCAATTGGTCGAAGTAATTAAATGAGTAAATGAATAGTGTGTTCATATTATTTGCTGTACATTTCCTTCCATTCTTAATAGTATGATTAATGGACAATATCAGAGAGTGTGCAGCGTCCGTGTGTACGTGTGCTCATCATATGCATACCTGGTTGTTTCTGCCCATTATGTGAAATAATGAAATTCAATCTTGTATTAAGTCATAACAGCACTACTGTCATTGTAATGAGATGTGCCATCCAATTATTACAATCATATTGGTTCATGAATAACACGTCCCTCCCCCAGCTCCTCTTATGGAGTTCGAGACACCGCTTGATCTGTGTCGTAATGCAGCCAGCGTTAACGAAGTAACAGTAGATCGGGCTCCAGCCGCTCACTCACCTCACTGTCGCCCCTCCACTCGTGCTCCATTTGGAACTTTTCTGCTTCTGTTGCCAGCCTCTGAGAGAAGAGAGAGGGAGGAGGAGAGAGTAGGAGGCGAGAGAAATACAGTATGTTAGCCCATGTTAATTATTCTCGTAAAAAAAAGCGTGTTTTAAGGCAACATTACTGTCAACATCATGATACTGACTTTGGCCCCAACTTACACTTCATCCAAGGATGGACAGTGTTTGCATTAGCTGATTTAGAGATTTGAAAAGCCATGAGCCGGGCAGCTCAAAAACCATACACGGCTGAAAATATGAATAATTAAATATCAGAGCTCCATGTGAAGTCATGACATCTAACCCTCATCTAGCAGCTCAAAGAGGGTGCTGCTTCTCCTCTCTGCACCTGTAGGTATGAATTAGGACTAGCTGTGACACAGTGTTGCGCTAAAATTAGACACCCACATATTCCATCTTTTCCCAGATCTGGTCCTAATGACTGGGTTAATGGATTTATAATGGGCCCAGCTTTTAATCTGTACCTTGTCCAGAAATGCACTGTACTATTAATTTCCCCCGGGAAATATAAAATCCGGCTCTTCCTACTCGTGTAAACGGCACTGCGGGTTTCAAGTCACGCAGAAGGAACAGAGACTTGATGGGGGAAAAGCAGTAAATTAATTTGTGAAATGAGAGGAGGAGGGGGTTGAAAGAATGAATTATTTAATTAATTCTGCGGTGAAATTAAACAAGACAGTCCCAAGATTCAGAGAGGCAGAGCAAAGTCTGATTGTGAATCTCATATTGGGATATTAGTGGCAGCGTTTGGGAGCCAAGTCAGACCTTACACATGACATCAACTGTACATTTGTCTTCGTTTGCCATTTTTAAATCACTCGTCCAAAAGCAATTCAGATCTTAAACCACTTGATATCATTGTACACCTCACGCAAAGACAAAGTATACCCAAGTCAAGTGATTAACTCATCAGCAAGACAACAGCCTGATGGGTGAGAGAACAGCAAAAATAAATACCATCAATCATCTTGATTGACTTCAAACATCTTGCGTCCACAAAATACAGAAACAGACACTTCGACAGAAACGGTGCCAACATTTTTTTGCCTCTTGTTCCTGCACTGCTCCTTCTTTATTTCTCAAAGTAAGCCCCCCTTACTGAATAATCAATTGGCAAGAGGCCACATATTCATAATGAAATCTACCTCCTGCAGATCACTCGCTGTGCCTGTACGGTGGGGCCTCGCGGCTAGCAAAGGAGCAAATGTGAAATAGAGATATGTGGGCGTGTGGTTAAGGCTGGAAAGCTTCACTGCACTTTACATGCTAAACATCTCTCGGTGACTAAATGCAGTGGTCACTTAAGGGAAAAAAATAATTGTACATCTGAATTATATTTGTAGAATACATCCTGTAAGTTGGTCATCCACCCTTCTATCACTATGTTAGATTTGTATGTTTGTGGATCTCCATGCATCTACACACAAGAATTTATTCTGTAAGGATTATGGCTCTCGGCAGCCGGTTACGGTGGTCTTTATACTTCACAACACAAACACAATGTACAAACACAAGCCTTTGCAGATTTAGTTGCCAGTTACCAATGGCTCTACAGCTGCCTTGACTTAATGGGAATATACTGTCTGTTTCCAGTCAGGTCATTATTGGCTCAGAGACAGATTGGGGTGTGTGTTTAAATCTAATAAACTACTAAGCTGATGCTGCGGTCACAACTCGACCGCCGGTTGTTTTCTCTGGAATCACTCCTACTGTATTCAAGCTCAAAGCATCAGAACATATATTACATGAAATAAGAGGCCAGTAAGTTTTTATGTATTTCTAAAAACAAAAGCAATTTGCAAAGAATTGCCATCATATTCTCGCATTCCTATATATCGCTTGCAAAATGCTTCACTAAAAAAAATAGCATATAAGTAGCCGACTATGTGAAGTCTTTATCATTCCCTAAATGTAAATATATAGGTGAAGTCAAATTAGAAGTTTCAGTTTCAGAACACTGCAGAACTCATACAGACAAGTTCCTCTTCTGACTTGAAATGATGAGTGTAATGAACCTACAAGTTTCCAGAAACAGCTTTATTAGCTGTATATACCGTAGTATATTAGAGTTCCCCGCATGCATTGTTTGAGTGGTCGTTTTAATTTGCTATTTAACTTAAAGTAACTTTTTGAGTTTTGGACATCAGTGTTTCAAACTATTTCAGACTTATTTAAACACCAAATCGAGCAAAATCCTTTGAGTGCCATTTTTGACATTGCTCCAGACAGGACTTGGCAAAAGCAAAAGTGAACTTGTTGGCTGTCACTTCTTCACTGGCTATTTTACTTAAGTGGGAAGGATTCTGCAACTCCTTCCCACTCACACTGGATTAAAGACATTATGTCCTGTATGAATCTCGAGAAAATTGATTATACCGCCGAGGAAATCATTAATGAGGATCTCCACAGCAGACCAAAAGGCCATAGAGCCAAAAGTCAGCAGCTGCTGCTGTTCTTTACATTGTTTAACAGGTTTAACCCCTTTCATGAGCCTTCACATCCCCCATTCACACTGGATGATGTACGACAGCAGCTGGGCAGGTGCAAGCCCAGATAGCATCCCAGCTCGGGTGCTCAAACTCTGTGCCATGGAGCTCGCTCCCATCCACCACTTCATCTTCTGGGAATCCTACCACTACCGACGGGTCACACTCACTAGCCATGAAATGCCTGGATAAACTGATCATGACCACCATCCTGTCAGCCGTCAGACCACAGCTGGACCCCCATCAGTTTGCCTATAGGACCAAACAGAGGATGCTGTGGGATGTCTCCTCCACTCCCTCCTAAATCATAATCCAACGCCACCAGATGATCAAGAAACTTCACCATCTTAATCACCCTCCACTCCTCATCCACTGGGTTCACAATTACCTGAGCAACAGACCGCATGCTGTTAGAATAGGCACAGTAAGATCATCAACAACAGAAAAGCCCCTCTGGTTTGTGTCCTCAGTCCCTTCCTATGCACCCTCTACTACACTAATGACTGTACCAGCCCTTCATCCATCACCACATACTTCAAATACTCTGATGACACTGCCGTACTTGGACTACACAATGACAATAACTCTGTTACAGCCTATCAAAAGGCCATTTTTCACTTCACCCAAGGGTGCACTATCTGCTACCTGCAGCGAAATGTGAAGAAGACAGAGGAACTGGGTAATAGCACATCAAACACACCTCACACTGGACTGAAGCCCACTTGTTATCTGTAAACTTAGAGCACTAAGTCTGTTGGTGCTCCCCACCTCATGCTGTTGCTTTACAAAAGCATAATCCAACCCATCGTGCTGTATTGTCCCCGTTGCTTCTTCACCATACACAATCCAACAAAAACAAACTGCCTCTGCCTTCCCACACCCAGTCTATCAGATAGACCGTCAGAGCCATCACAGGCCTAGCAAATGACACAGATCACCCCTTAAACCATCACTTCACACTTGAAGGAGAGCTCACTTCAGCAGGAGCTTTATTCCTTCTGCAATAACAGCCCTGAACAATCTGTCTGGCTGACACTGTTGTAAGCTAGGATGAATGAGTGCATACATGAAGATTTTGTATACTGTTTATATACTCTGGGACGAATCAATCTTAAACCTGGAAGTGCCACGTGAACACATGTCAGATTATAAATCAGAGATACTGGGATGTAACTAAAATCCACAAAATTGTGATTTACTCCAAAGTTTGAAAAAAACAAAAACTACAGCCTATCAATGGAAAGTGCCGCAAGTAATGAGAATTAATAAGAATGACGAAATATGGACTTGCTAATGAGCTGGCGTTAATTGTATGATATCAGCGAGCTGCTATAGAAAGACTAATGAGAGCATATTGCGGAGTTACAGAACAGAATAATGACGATGATGTATGCCTGGTTCACGCTGTGTAACTCGATGCCTAAGAATAAAGAGTGCGCCTGTGGTTTTGGTTATTGTGTGGAGAACATGGATAACTGTCCTGTATTACAAACAATGAGCCAATGGGGAAAAAAAAAAAGTTCATAAAGCTGCAAGGGGCCGCTTCATAGCGTAAGCCCCATAAATCCACTGTATGCTCAGGCATAGAACAAGAGTATGCATGTGTGTGTTTGTCTTCTTTTTGGAGAAAATGAATCACGTCCACCGTAATGCCTTAAATCTCCTACATGGAGATCCAAATGGAATGATTTTTGCTTCAAAAGAATGTTTTCTGAGGAGCTTTTCATATGAAATGCGTCAGTAAAGTGAAATCAAACATGAACCACATTACTGTATCGATCAAATTGCAGATTTGTCTTATTTAGATGAGTCTTCATGTCTAAATATAGATATAGAAAGGGAGGGCGAAAAGCAATGAGACATTAGATCGACTCGCTTTCTCACACACGTGCACAATACACAAATCACCCTCAGCTGTTCAAAAGCATCCTTTATGTCTGCAATCTAAGAACGCTGGGTACAAAAACATCGGGCTCTGCAACCCTTCTAATTTTGCATCTTGTAAGCAACACACAGAGATGTACTGTGTAAACATGCGCGCTTGCTTTTCTGACACACATTCCTGGCAGTCTGATTAGAGCATCAAGTCCTGCGAGGACGGAACACGCACATATGTACAAACACACACACACACACACACACACACGGAGAGAGACAAACACACACACCTGCCATCTCACTGATGTGCAGGGAGGCACGGGAGAGCTGAGGAAACATGAGCATCTGCTGTTGTGACTGGCAGCACTTTAGTCAGATCTATCCTGCTCAGTCAGGAGGAGAGTGGTAAGAGAGAAAAGGGGAGAGAGAGATGTACATTTGCACTCACACACACACACACACACACACACACACACACACGCTCAGGCAGACTGGCACAAGAAAGAAAACAACTGCACAGTACAGTAAAGTACATGCAAGTTGACGAGTTAACCCTACTTACTATACTACAACCCTGGTCTTTTAGACAAGAAACAGTGCTCATCAACTTCGCAGGAAGTGACTTGTCAGAGACTGGTGCTAGTCTCGCTATCCACTACTGTGTGCTGGTTTGACAGCTCATCTCTCCTCCAGCAAACACTCCCAGCTGAGCACGTTCTCTGTGTGCCAGCTGGCTGCAAACAACTCCCAATTACAGCTGTACCCAGCTGCAATGTTGACACGGCGGTGCATGCACACACACAAACACAAACACACACACACACACTTACACCCAACACACAGATTTACTGTGTCACCATGTCTTGAGGTATACCCCTCTTTAATAATCAGAAGATTGTTTGATGCTGCCTCCTTTAGGTCCCACTTTAACTTTTTAGTTTTAGTGGTCATCACCACTGGGGGGGGGGGGGGTGGGGGGGGGGGACGACAGGCAGACAGACAGAGTAATAATGAGCTAGACACATCAAATGTACACTCCCTCTCTGTATGCAAATACTGTCTGATAAGTTTCATGTAGGAAAAAAGAAATGACAAACACAAAGCTGGAGCCGCGGACACACACAGAGAGTGTGCGACAGCTGGGCTGACAAAGGCAGCCAGACACACACACAATGCACACACACTTCAGGAAGTGGTGAATAATGAGTCACTGGTGGCTAATATCAGACACACCCACGCTATCTCTATCTCATTGATTCAACATTTTCTGCAACATTCTAGATCTCAAATATTTTTAGTTTTTGGAGACAGGGACAGAACTAGTATGTTTACACAACATTGCATCACACCAAACGAAGGATTCCTATAAAATCCCTACGTTTTTGCGAACAGGTCAAATTTGCAATAAGTTTTGCTCCTCCAAGCCATCTCTTTTAAGTGTCCCCCCCCCTGCCCCGTATATATATTGCTGGTTAAGTTTGTCATTTTTAAATATATTTTATACTCCATTGACACGCAACTGTAGAGCAGCAACTTTGGCTCTAAGCACGACGACCTGAGCAGATATAGGATCTAAAATCAAGGATTTATGATTTTGACAGCCATTGCAGACCACAGAATAATTCAAATGTGACAGCGCCACTCAGCATTTAAGCGCTCAGAAAGATTATACAAGATACGATAAATCCCCAGTGGGTAAGTCACAAGTTACAACGGCACAGAGACTGGCTAACAGGAAAGAAAACAGAAAAAGATGATGATATCAATAAAATTATATAGAGAAACTATAGGAAATATATACATAGAGTACACAATATAAGTGTCAGAAAGAAATATTGTAATTCAATTCTGGCTGTCATTATGCGTGAGCTATACATAACATACATAGATATACGCATAAATACCTATAATAGGTGTATAATTGACATGGTACTATTTATTTTACTATTTACTATACTATATAGTGTTATATAGTATATGTGCAATATATGTAATATACTGTACATATAAAAAACCTAGAACACAATTCCATAATATGTATAATAGAAATGGAAGAGAATATAATGAAATAATATATAATATAATACACTAACAATACATATAGTATTATTATATAGTGATTTAAGTAATATATTGAAAAGTTACATTTTCCTTCTGTGTGTGTTCCATAAATACTTCCCAATCCCATAATTGATTATGAGCTCCAATAGCAGTGCCTTTCAGTCTCCCCCTTCACTATGCAGCTTGACTGAAGAAGGTAACACTTCGATGTCTCAAAGATTACTCCCAATAATAATCATATAGAAGGTAGTTACTCTGAGAGGCCCGCTGTAGACTAGGATGCCATCAGCATAACTACCTGGCAATAATAAGCCCGCGGCGTGTGACACGAGTGGAGAATTTATGTTGTTTATTCAGCAATTTGGACATAGTAAATTTCCCCAGCATATTCTTGGAAACGATGTCATTATTTAAAGTGACCGATTGCATAATGCGCTCTCTTCAGAACGCCAACGGAAACAGCACATAAGTCATTATAACATATGTTCTTTGAGTGCAAGTGGATATGCACTCATGGGGAATTGCACGAGCGTAACAATTTTCCCTTCAATGTGCGACTTAATAAAATAACGTGCGAGTGAGGGAGCCTCATGAGCTTGTGTGTGTGTGTGTATGTGTCACTGTGTGCCTACTCTGTGATTAGGGCTTTTAACAGCAGTGTCTAATGACTCACAGCATGTCATCCAGTGCCAGTTTAATAACGCACTTCCAGACACTGGAGATCAGTGACTCCTCTGTAATTACGCACAACTACATAACACAACACTTAAAAAGGGCTCTATTCAAAAGCCCAAGCTCTCGCTTTCATCCTTCTTAGACGATCTAATGAACACGAATGTTACTAGAGAGGGAATTCTGTGGATTGGGGTGAATGAGGATACTTGACTGAAAGTTCTCTCATTTTGATTGTCCAGTGTTGAGAGTAAAGACAAAGTGGGTGACAGAGAAAGAGAGAGAAAGAGAGAATGAGAAGTGATTCATTGCGGTGAGTGAGGAATCCGTTTGTGATGCCCACGTTGCTTAGAGACCAGGGTGTCATGGTAACCTGCCGCATCTGCGGTCCATGCACTGTGAAGAGTGAAAGCTCCCGTGCAAACGGCTACACAAGAGACTCAAAACAACATTTTGTTCATTGTCTTCCCATTGTAGAGCAGGCCATCGTTCTCCTCAGCGATTAAGACTTGACTCAAAGCTGCCTCTCTGCGCCAACGCCAAAGACCCGCTCACAATTAAGAGAAGTTGGTTCACGCTGGCGATGGAGAGCCACGCCGAGGGTGATTCAAACCAACGCAAGAAGCCAGCTTTGGAAAACAACTGTTGTTTGTGTTTCCAAAATGGCCACCAATTACGACTCGAGACTCTGATGGGCAGCCAAAGCCTTTTTTTCGATTTGCTGCCAGAGCGCTAATGCATTCCCAGGCCTGACCGATCGATATTCAAATAGCACAGTCCCCAGCTGTCTGTTCTGTAGTCCTTACCCTTACGCTGTCCCTTTGTCTCTTGGGTGGTCACCGTCTTTTCCTTGGTTTCTTTTACTTCACTCAAAAAACAAATGTGTCTTGAAACATAGAACCTTGGTATCTCTTATTCCTTTTGTTCTCTTTGAAATTTTTTAATTGTTAACATCTCCTCTGCAGGTCAGTCCACTCTTTTGTGCAGGCAGTCTGTCTGGAGGACGTCTTGGCAGGCTGCCATGTCCCCTAGTGCAGGTGCTTTTGACAACAAGCATCCATCAGGCTGGGTACAAAGCATCAGAGGGACTTTCTTCAAGGCACCTACACTGAATAACCTTTCCCTTGTCCCAACAAGTCAGTCCTCTCTCTCCAGTTTTGAGACAAGCCATTGGCAAGCGTAATCCTCCTCGGCTTTTTAATGTCAAATAGCAGAGACTGGGAGGACATGCAAATGATGTGTGTTAGTGTGTGTGTGTGTGTGTGTGCATGTATAGGAAAAATATTGATGTTGATTAAATATTAATGTATATATTATAAATATATTAATTTGAAAATGTTTTTAAACTAAGACACAAAATGTAGTACTGAGGTGTAAGGTTATTATTAGGTAACATTTTTAGATACAAATTTAGAGATCAGCCTGACAATTATTTTCCTAGAAACAAGTGCAAATACCTCAACTCATACACTCTTTAATTTGTGTGATAAATGAACATATCTGGAAATCTCTGCCGGTGTCACTGTGGGAGGAGTAATGACCTATTCCACTGGGGGAGGTTAACCACAGGTCCATCAGATGAATGGTTAAGAGCAAAGGTTCAATAATTAATGAGAACAGAGTCAGAGGATTCAGAGCTGGCTTGGATATCGGAGAGAGATCTACTGTTAAGGAGCGCAGTAGACGAGGATCTGTGTCATTGACACACAAAGAAACAGAAACTGAGTAAGAGCCTATTGATGAGGCTCAGGCGGCTGTGGCGCTGTCCAGTGCTGATTTCAGCACTGACATTCTGCTTCAGCATTGATTGATGTTCAGCTGATTGAGGATTGTTGTTAGCCCATCCAGTGCTGTTATTCAAGGACTATCAAAAATCTCTCATGTTGTCCAAATTTGATGAGTGTTTTCTGGATGGGTGGATGGATGGACCGTATTCTCAGTGATTTACATGACATAATACTAGTACTACTGTGTCCCACTGTCACACCTGACACCTGTTTTACCAAATGAAAATATCTGCTTATTGTATCGTAATCTGTTTTGTACCTATACACTTTTAAAAAACAGGAAACATGCATTTCCCTTTTATTTTAAACACAAGCATTTCAATTGTACTGGATAGAATGGCCCAAAGAGGAAAGAAAAGTTGGAAAGAGAGTCGACAGGCAAGACTGGGAGGGTGTACAATTTTAAAGTAATTTCCTTACTTTCAGAAGAATTTATCATCCATATTCAAACTGTGCCACACACACACACACACACAGACACAGGGACACAGACGCATACATCCGAAAGGGAAGAAATGTGAGAGGACAGAAAGGGAGAAAAGAGGAACACAGGGCAAGGCAAAAATGGGAAAATGGGAATGAAGAGTGACAGAGAACCGGGATGAAGTTATGGAAAAGGAAGAGGGAGTCATGATCAATGAGGATGGAAGGACAAGGTTGGAGGGTGGAATGGAAAAGACACAGAACAGGAGTGATAAAATACCATATGTGACAAGAAGGAAGGAGAGGGATGATTTTAGGGATGTGGACAAAGGCTCAGAAGGCTAAAAAGGTAGGAAAGGTGATTGCACTTGAGTGTGTGGGCATACAGATCTCCAGTTTGGCTACAAGTGAAGCCTGTTCTCTAAAGGTTTAGCAACTACACACATCGGTATCTCTATCTAAAAAGCTAAAATACTCCGCTACAATACATCACAGATAACTTTGAGGGGTTTTGTCTGAGGTAAAAAAAAGTTTTGCAGTTCTCTCTGCACTGCGGTGATTTCTTTCCTGTTGGGAACCCCAGTTTCACTTGACATCTTTCTAAGGACAACGCACACTGAATGCAGAATATTGTGGTGCAACATGAAAGAGGCAAGTTCTTTGATCGCCCATGAGTGCCTTGGAAACTAAATTATTTCCCCAGCCAGATCACCAACGCTTTGGGAACATTATCTTGAAATGGTTGAAACAGACTAGTGAGGACTGACGTTTCAAACAGTGAATAAAAGAGAGGGAGAACTATACATTTGCAGCCTTCTCAGGGCTTTAGACGAAAACTGAATAAGGAAGGAAGACAACAGTCAGATTGTATAAGAACTAGCAATGAAACTGTACCACACCCCAAACTCATCATATAGAATTAAGATGCAAAATGTCCTTAAGGATATTGGCTACCAGTGCAGCTTCCTGTTTTGGCTCCTGACTTTTCCCGGGAAGCGAGCATTTTCCTCTCTCCGATTACTTTCTTTGCTTTTTCTGTACATGTGATCTTATGATACTTTAAACAAGTGCTAAGGAAATTTATTGATCTATGTTTTCGAACTTCATTTCCATGCATACATGTGCAGAGTTTAATTATGCATGTGTGTGTGTGGCAGGGCTGCTGTACTGACGCTTGTCTGAATTTTTTTACAGATAGAGTTGTAAGAATTGTGAGTGAATGAGACTTAAAAGATAGTCTTCCTGATAGAACTTAAGCTTAATTTGCCATTGCTTACACCTTGCAATAAACTGCTGAAACACACTCTTGAATATGTATGCTTCTTGTCTTGTCTTGTCCCAAGACAGAGTTAGACCCACTATGAGTATAAACATGATTTTTTTTTTGCAGTGATGAAAGATCCGTCTCCCTCTAAACAGCCACAGCTGCCAGCATGTGAGAGATTGCATGTCAAGGGAGCACCGACGTCAAACGCATCGACTGCATTGAGGTGACAGGATGGGCAGATGTCAGATTGACAGACAGCAAATCCAAGCAGGCCCCTGATTAAGTTAATGACAGCAGCCATCATTCTAATGGGATTGTGTTCCTTGACAATTACTGGCAACCTAGACACACATGCACACACAAACAAACAAACAAACAAACAAACAAACAAACGTGCAAAGTATAGCCAGAGGAGAGAAGTTGCCCTAGTGTAAAGAGAAATGCCAGCAGTCAGTGAGGCGGCATTTATCCTGCTTATTTCATGCACAACACGGCCTGAGCTGTACTACTGCAGGGGGTGGAAAATTGCAATACAGACAATTTCAGAGGGTTGTAAAGCACTAAGACATGATGTCTTACTGTAATCATCTGATGCCAGGTCCATGACTCACGCTGCTTGGCTATGATATGAAAAGGGAACATGGTTACTATAAAACCATAGGGTAACATTAGTTCATTATGATGAAGCCCCCTGAGGCAAAATTTGTGATTTGTGATATTGGACTGGAACGGACTAGGCTTCCTGAACAATACCCATCTTGGTTAAACTACTTGTCCGGAGTTGCTACAATAAACTGGGGAACCATGATGCTCCAAAACTCAGAAAATTAAGTCTTCCAGCTCTAGCTTTTCATTTTGGATTGTAAAAATCAATGTATTATTATAGTACAGGGGCAGGTTCAGGGATATGGAGTCTACCAAAAATGCCTTTAATAGTTGCTAAACACTAATTAGCTAGAATTCAGTGTCCAATCGTATCTGAGGGTGGAAACTTGTTTGTATGTAGCACACAGCACATAGCGGTGAGAGTGCTGCCTGTTGAATTGTGTACTAAAAGGCCAAAATCTTAATGGATGGGAGGTCTGTAATAGGCTTCTAGTCTTTTGTATGCTGCCTCATGGGAGGTGTGACTTAGTGCACTCATGGACTTCCTACCACTCTCCCTCTACTTATCATTTCTCTCTCATACACATCAGGCCATTCAATTTCCCTCGGACAAAAAAGCTACAACCTATCAACACAAACCCTCGCTTTCATGATCACTTCATGTTGTCTGTAATCAGCCCTTCCAAATGGAACAAAAAAAAGTTGGACAGAGAAAAGAGAGAGGGATGAAAAAATTCTGAAGATGGTGAGTCAAAGGGAGAAATTCTTTAAAGCATAGATTGAAAGCGGTGCAGGGATATATTAGATAAGTGTAGGTAAGGTCAAGAACATTACAGATGCTGCAGTCGTCCATTCCCTCAATTTCAATTCATGATACAGCTTAGTGGACACAGCAACTATTTATGGTCCCTTTCACAAATTGATGGCCATGAAGCTGGATCAACTCCAATATACTTCATTACACAGAACACCATTTACAGTAGTAACCACGCCGCCATGGGCCATCTCTTCAATGCTAATGCAGTGACAAGTAAACATTATTTTTGAGAGAACAAAAGCATATGGTGTTTAGCTTAATTTTCATATTTGTAGCATAGAGCAAAACAACTGGCATTAACATGCACAGGTGGAACACACAGCGGATGGTGTTGATGAGAAACATAAGCACAGAGCCTGTAGTTTAACATCTTTATTGCGCCGCCATCAAGTCACTGAGCAGTTTGTTTCTCTTCCGAGGTGCGACACGACAGCATCAGACACAAATGGTCCCTCATCCCCTGGCAATTTATTGAGATGTAAGAAAAACAAAATGGTTGGCTGGATTGATGGGGTAATCAATGACAATGTAACTATGGCAACAGGCTGTCAAGCATGAACTGGGTGTTTCTCGAGCCGGATTGATCGAGACCGGGAGCGCCCGGAGATCCTTATTCAGTTGCCAAATACTGTTGTGTTTAGCTTGTTGTCCATTTGTAACGACATGCAAGCAAGACTAGGACATGCTGATGTTTAGCAAGTCATTTTTACCAACAAACCATGTTGTTGCATTTCACTCGAAATGACAAAGATGAAGCTCATTGTGGTGCAAGCGGACTAGTCAAGGGTTCCTGTAAGGATGAATCCTTTGGGAACCATAAAAGTCTGCATAAAATCTTCACAAGGATTCATCTTCTGGACACCATGTGTTTTGCAATCCACCCAATAGTTATCAAGACATGTCACAAAAAAACTAAAACGTTAACCAGCTGTTGGTGCTAGAGGTAAAGTGAACCTATGAAGATAGCATGGACAAAATGTTACATTGTAGATAACGTGTTTCTATAGTTTGTCAAAAGGTTGTGCAGTACAAAGTGATTTAACTATAGATGAAGAAACCAAATCTGACACAAACTCACAGCTCTGAATCGTCTGGTCAGCCACTCAAAAAAGGAAGAGTTCAGCCACTTGGGTGAACTCTGTCAGAAACTCTTAACGACAAAATGAAAGCATTTGCCTAGCGTAGCGCTTTTAGTATTCGTTTAGTATGGATTCGGTATGAGGGCAGACTCGTCCTCAAGGATTCCTACAATTGAAACTAAACAGGGTCATCTGCAACATTATTATTTTTTTCTTCGAAACAGCAAAAAGTAATACAACACATATACACAATAAAATTGTATATTTATTTTGGCATGTTGCAACCCAGACTGGTAACTTTGAATTAAGTCATCTAGCTGGAGGATGTCTGCTCATATCGGATCAGTGCACGGCCTGAAGCAGTGGCTATGTTCCAGCGTCTGCTCTGACATGAATTGAGGAGGAGCAGATTGTTTCTGTGTTTCCTTGGGCTCTGGGCTCTGGGCTAGGAGAGATGTACGGACTGGATCTGGTCTCACTAACAGCATAGAATTTGCATTTAATGTTCCCATCTCAAACAAAAAAATTAATACTTTTATGTTGCCAGGAAGAAGAAGCAATAACCAAACTGCTCTACTCCACCAAGAAGCAGTGTTGCCACCAGATCATTTTGTGTTCGGAGATCACACTTACCTTCAGGGCTTGGGAGCGGTTAGCCAGCAGTTTCTCTATATTCCCAGCAGCTGTCGCCACCAGTTGCCTTGGATTGTTGGTCTCGACACTGAAGTGAGGTCTGTGTTGATGATATATCTGAGACAATCAGAGGAAGAGAGCAGAGGTCAGAGCAGAACTTCAACTGAAAGACCCATATATCTTTGATGTAAAGTCTTAATCATTAAGGCAGGCATTCAGGCTGAACACTAGTTGCATTTAAAAAGGCCACGGGCTGTGTTGGTGCGGGATTTGGTTTTCCAGGGACCGATGAGACAATGTAACACAACCCAGGAAGGCCAATACGAGTAATAGAGTCAAATATTGAGCTAGATTTAACTTTTTTGTCGGATGACCCTGCATTTTTTGGTTAGGCCATCGCAGCAGTCCAGAGCTGCGTGATGCTGACAGGTGGACGGGGAAATGGTCAAAAGGGCTTTAGCAGAAAAGAGAGAGGGTGTGGTGACATGCCTAATGCTTACAAGTCTCCATCCCCAAAATGATGATTTGACAACAACATTTTTACATAAAGTTCTAAAAAGAAACATGTAGCAAAAAATTATCAGTGACATGTGTTTTCGTTGCATACAAAATGATCCCTCTCAAGTACTCTCAGTCTTAAAATGTTACTCTGCATCAGTGGTCATCTTCTTTTATCTCTTCTTCTTGGGACCGCAATGACCGAAGCACATCGACTTATAAAAAGAAGCTACATGTCCACTGATTAAATTGCAATGTCTGGTTATGTAACAAGACCACTTACTCTGCTATGGAATATGCTCCAGCAAAAGAAATAAGACACACAAATGCCAAACAGCCAATTATTTAGCAGCCTAGAGGGATTTCATTGTCCGACATTCAAACCACAGAACGGAGGCGCGTGCATGCATTTGTCTTCATCCTCCAGGCATCTGATGGATATGCTTTAGTGCGAGAGCAATATTTAAGAGTAATACGACTGACTTTTAGATGTAGATTAAGTTATTACAAAGTATCCAGGAGGATCTTAGTGGAATCTCTATTTTTAATCTGAATGTTGGAACTGAAAGTAACCATTTGTGTGGATTTGGGGAGTCTTAGTTGAAAACTAATATAATTCCCGGTGAAAACACAACTGTGAGCATAAAAGTCTATAAATAATGCCTACCATTAACACTGTTAGAAAGTATTCCAGCTGTAACTGCACAAGCAATTTCTCCACATGTATTCATACTTGCAAGCTTCATTACACTTCCTTTTAAATTCTGCATGCTGTGTGCACTACACTACGTTTAAATAAGGCCATCCCCAAAAGCATCAGCTTCTGTTACAGCAACAGTTTGAGAGGGTTCAGTTACACAAAACATTGCCAGATATGTTTAATTCTCATTTTTGCTGAAAAGTCACGCCACAAATGGAACACAAACGTGTTTTGTAATGATTTCTGTGATGCTTTAAAGCCGGCCGATTATATTCTCGAAGCGAGCGGAGAGCGAAAGTGCCAGATGCATTATGTCAATCAATGTCGATTTAAAAAGTTTCTTCTCCTTATTGTCAGATGTGGGTTTGTTTGTGGTTGAGTGTGCAAGGACCATCTGTATAGTCATGACGCTGATCTTATCTGAGCGTATACATCGGGCTGGCAGAAAAAAATGTATGCAGCGTTATGTCTGATGAGAAGCTATACTATATATATATATAGCCTGGTGATGCTTTGTGACAGCTGAGATCATGCAAGGAGTGTTAGTGAGACGGAGACAAGTAATGACTTGAAGTACACACAATAATTCTTGTCAATGCTGAACCCTCGCAATGGGTTTCTATTTAACTAAATTAAGCTAAGAAATCAGTATGTGTTCGTTTTTGACTCGTCTACTTATTTGGTCCAAATGGTAATTACCAATTGTTGGTTCAATCTGATAATATTGGTACTGGTGTTGGACGGGGAAAAATGTGTAAAATAGAGCAGAAATTCATGCTTACCTGTATTAGGTTGTCCATACCACTGGCTGTGTCTGTTAATGTGATCAACTCTTTCTGCATCTGATCCACCCACTCCTTTACCCTGAGAACACAAAAAAACAATCAATTAGCCAACCAATACTCATTTAATGGCATGCTTCCGATTGGCCTGCACAGTCGAATCTAATTTGTAGAGCTGCTCCAATCTCATTTATTTTGATTACAGCCCACGAGATCACACAAATATAAGCTGAGCTTTATTGCTTACTATGACAATATGCAAAAAAAAAGCTGTATAGATTCAGGGAAGGAAAGCATGGAATAATAATCTTTAGCCAAGTGGATGCATGCCTTTACTGCATATGAGCTGTGCATTAAAGCGAGAACTATTCTTAGTTGTCAGTATGAGAGTGTCACATCCTCGGGGGTGAGATGCTGGTTAATGTATTCTTCTGATGAGGAGGAGGACAGAAAGTGAAATAACAGAACAGAGCATGAGAGACACAAATGTTCATTTATTAGAGTTAAGACTTTTCTTTATACCATTTTATCATACTTCAGTAGAGATTGAAAAAAGTATCAAGCATCAGTACAACAAGTAGTATTCTATGACTCCTAAGTGAATATCGGTGTGCTCATGAACGAATCTAAACTGTAATTACCGGCATGTCTAAACTGTTACGAATCAACTTCATGGCCTGTAACTTAGCCACGAGGATTCTAGGAACACCAGTGCTTGTATGGAATCCCTGACATTCAGTTCAGGTCAGGTTAGGTTACTGTCTGTGAGGGTGTACATGTGGAACCATACACCATAGCTTTACTGTCAATCACCAATACATCTCTTTACTTGGCAGGGGTAAGGTGACCTCACTGTACAAAGTTATGTATGATTATTTCCTAAATGTACAAGCCGTACAAAAAACAAAGTGTAAAAATGAAACAAAAAGTGTTGTTTTTACATTTTGTTTTAGGCCGTTTCCAGTGTTTGAGCTAAGTTTTGTTAAACTAACAGATTCCTGAGAGTGGCTTCATATATAGCCATAAGAGGTAAGAAAAGTAAGAAAGGAAAGTGAGAGAGCATATTTTCCTAAATATTCCTTTAAATTGACTGAAATCATTGACATTTTTGCATTTCCTGGTCTTTTTTTGCTAGTTCGAGAACTTTTATCAAGTGCTAATGTAGAATTTTTTTGTAAAAGTAATTTCCACAGGTAATGGATTCCTATTGAAACCACAATACTTTTGTTAACCTCCCGTCACTCAACTCCCATAACATATTCTGAACACTCTCTGTAAGTACACCTACACCTACGGTACTACAAACCCTCCCCCCAGCTCCTTTCTGACAGCCAATAAAAAACATGACATAATCCATAAACAAAAATGACCCTTTCTCCCCCACACTGTGAAGTAACCTCTCCACTTTCCACACTGCTGAGGGGCCTTTGATAAATGAACCCTGTCCATGTTATCTTATTCAAAAAATACAGTGTAATGTGAGCACGGTTAGCCCACACTGGAAATGTGTATCTGCTACATTTAGCCATCTCAGAGACAGCTGCTAGTGGCTCAGAGCAGATTTAGGATGGGCGTACTGTACTGTCAGCACACAGCACTTTCAAACCCCCCATCAAAATCATGTGCATGTGTATCCACACACAGACGGCAGGTTAATGGGAAAATAAGAGATTATAATCTCCTACAAATGCATTAAAGTGGATTTCTATTGATAGTTGTTGTGTCTGCTGACTACTGTACATGGAGCCAACTCCAGGGTTGAGATAAGGTCCACTGGCCATAGCGAGCAGGTGTGTATTAGGGTTGTTATGCATGCGACCTTGTCAAATAAGCCCAGTTGGCCTTAAGCAAGAAGGGAGGGCCATTACAACAGGTGTCAAATGCAAAAATGGTGAGTGTGTGTGTGTGGGTGGTTATGCTCCATCAAAGAAGAGATGTTCAATTCCACAATCCATCAATAATTCATTAATTAAATGTCAAATTTATGAATTTTTTGGAGCGTGTATTCTCATCACATCTACTGTAAGTGCGGGGCTATGTTGTTGCAGAACACACAATATCAGTTCCTGATCCTAGTTAAGTTAAATACATACAGCTCTGGTCAGAGTTTTCTCGGTATGTTTCTTTATTAATAGAAGGCTTAGGAAATCGTCTTTTATTGAAGAAAACTGAAAAAAACACAACAAAAAACAACAATATTTCCTTAGAGGATGGAAACTTGGAACAGGACATGGAAATATGAGATAACATCATTGTCCCCTCCCATGCCGTCCCCTCTCACGCTATCACTCCCTCTCCTTGCGGCAATTGGAGAGGGGGGCAATACGGAAAGGAAGGAAGCCTCCAAAAAGGGCTGGTGAGCCATGTTCAGTCACTCAGCTATAAAGCGGACTGCGGGGCTATAGTTGAGAAAAGCCATGTGAAACTCAGCCAAGTGTGAGACCTGCTTGCATTAAAAGCCTCTTTTTTCTCACATTTGTCATTACTAATACCCCCTTATGAAGCAGACTGTTTCTTTTGACAGGCAATTGTTCTTTTGTTTGCCAGTTGTCACTCACTCATATATTTGCTTAATTGACAGACTTTTATATATAAAATGCACAAACATCCAATGAACTTTCTGCATCTGAACTATCCATGATTAGACAATTTAGCCCAATAAGGTATTGCATAACAAAAGACCTCACAATCACCGTGTTGTTTTCTGTAATTTAGTTAATTGATGCCCCTAAAATTCAATCATCAAATAAGCAGAAGTCCAGTATTTGTTAGTAACAACTCATGTTCCGTAATACTTTGTTGGCACAAGATTACAAAATTCCTGAAGGATTAAAAATCTAAACTGCAGGACCTCTGAAGTCTCAGTCTCCCACTCCCTTGGCCATTTTTTATTCTAGCCTTGAAGTTGGGACCATAACCATTGTTATAAAGTCAATACAGGAAATTATCCTCTTCTTAGTCCTTCCAGTGATACAAGCGACAGCTTGTGTTTGACCAGTTGGCATCTAGCACTGCAAACACCACTGTGATAGTAACAGCCAGCAGTGGTTCTCTCAGGACGAAATGCAACTAAACAAAGGTGCTTTTAGGTGAGGTAGGTCATTCTGACAGGTGGGAAATATCCGATTAAAAGCTCCGATACCTGTCTAATTCAGCATATTCGCGATAGTGAAATGTAATACGAGGTGCATGCAGTAAAGATCATCGCGGGTTCACTGACTTTAGAAAGCTGGGGACACACTTGGTTGGAGTTTAGACAAAAAGATCGTCTGATATGAAGGCTCCGAACTCTGAAGAGATGACATTAAAATGTCATCAAGCTCTTGTCCATGTCCTCAGTCACAAGCACAAATGTGCCAGTGAGTTAAACGGTGTGAAGTTAGATGATTGTGTCAATATTACCGTAGATAGTGTCACACCACATCTCTGCAGACCAACACAGAAAAACAGACTCACAAGACAAAATACAGTCAACATGTCAGAAGGTACATGAGACTTTCTTAGAGCCAAATGAGCTCATTTCTTGACTAGACCCGTGAGCATGTGTCTTAATTTGTGCTTGACCCATGTGTGGTTGAGGGACAGCCAAAGTAGCCCCTCCCCCTTCCTTTTGCCTCCATCCCTCTAATGACTGGAAGAGAAGTGGCCTTCTTTAGGGAAAGCGATCACATGTCTGTGTGTGTACAATCGTGTGTATGTAACCAGAGCAGTGGGTCTTTCAAAGGGCAGTGGGGGGTTGTCCAGGGTTAAAGGTCACCAGGAAAGGTGCAGCTCTTAATGTAATGAGGTGGGTGTAACCCATTTGTGCAAGTGTGTTAACAATTTTGAGTGTGAACACACAGCAGAGAATATGACTTCAAAGCTTAAAGGGATAGTTTGGGTGTTTTGAAGTGTATGAGGTAATCCAAAATCGGTGTATTACCTACAGTAGATTACGGTCGTTATGCCTCCGATTTGAAGAAACAGACAGGAGTACCAGTAGGGGAGCAAAGCATTGTACTGCTGTGGAAGAGGGCAGGGTTACGTATTTTAGCCAGCTACAAAGAAATCAATATCAGTGAATATGTACGCTGTATTTAGAATATTTTCTGTTTTTATCATTTTGCTGTTTTCCCCGTCCTCGGCAGTACATGGTTTTTGGTACTCCAGTTCCTCCAAATTGGGGGCATGCAAACTCCCAACTACTGTAAGTACTACACAGACGATGGATAAGTACCTCATACAACCCCACTTCAAAACATACATACTATCCCTTTAAAGCTGCACTAATCAATATCTGTCATAATGTCCAGCAGTAACAGGCAGCTGGGGATGAACCCACTGTGCGTACCAGAGAATGAGAATGTTATGAGGAGTAGCACTAAGGTAGTGTAATAATGGTTTGTGATGCACACAGAGCATGACTCGGCATTAAAGCACTGCTGGCTTACCTCTGACCACATTTACCCCTCCAGCCGAGATGTGTGGGTTGTGTTCCCCCTCTCCCTCCGTTTCTACACTTCAAAACCATAGCATCTGGCCTTGAGCTTGTTGTGCAGCTGTTTAATTCACTTTAACACAATCGTAAGAAGATCGTTTCAGGAAGTGAATATTAGATTGAAGGATAATTCAGGATTGGAAAAGGAAGAGCATCTAAAACACACATCCTGGATGGAATTATTTAAAGAAAATGCTGGTTACAATTTGGGTCTTACTTTCATCAATGACATCAATGTTTACAGACCGACTTCCTAAACTGGCTAAACTGTGGGCTTGTTCACAACCTGTCGGATCCTCTGGCTAACTTAATTACTTGGTTGAGTACAATTTTATCACTGATTGAAATCACAGCTAAAACTTTGAAAACAAGACCAAAGTTGTAATAAACCAGAATTCCTTTTTAAATGTGTGATAAACTGACCTCGAACTCTCCTTGACTAATACTTCTCTACTTTTACCTCCATTCACTGTCTGGATAAAAAGCTCACAGTTGGGCTGTTACAAGGGATTTGCGAGAGTTTTGTTATCCAACTTTAAAAGAGGGTTCCCAGATGGAGTTCATGGAGAGAAGATTGGGAAGATTTTACCTTCAAGCTTTTTCTGCAGAGTCCTGTCTTTACCCTCGTACCAAACTTATTCCTACGTTTCTTTTTTGAGAAAGAAAGCAGCGAGTTCACTTTGAATAAATACCCTAAAGACTGTACTCTTATGCTTTGGGCTGTCAAAGTATTGGAACAGTTCGTCATAAAGCTTCCAGTAGCTAAAGGTAGTCCTCTCATCTCAATTGAAACTTGTGGTATTAATAGTCTAATTTCATGGTGCGTGCATGCCATATCCTTCACAGGGGAAGAGAAAGGAGTACATCTAGGGAGAAGCACATTCATATTTTTCACCACCAACAACCTTACACCGTCATTCAGCTGCAGAGGTTTTCATGTTTCCTTGTGTTTTAGGGACAAGCCTGACACCATGTAAACACCCCATGCCACGCGAAAGTCCAGAAAATTGATCCAGCTAACATTGAACGCTACATCACTCCGACTGGAACGCTGAAAGGTGGGTATCACGCCGGCTCCGAGGCCTGGCCCGTCTGTGTGCCAGCAGAGCCACGAGAATCCAGGGCTCAATATCCAATCTCGGAGTTTCCACTCTTCTTGGAAACATCCTCATGTTTTTATACTCAGAACCCAGTCTGCGGATCCACATTTGATCTCTTAATACCATCGAAACCCGTCACAGATGAAGCATCCGATAGCAAACACTCCTTGCTTTATTTTTTTTCTCCCCACCCCGTCTCATCATGTTGTGGAGTCGTGGTTTCCAGAACTGGGAGACAGCTCGAAACCTTAAATCCTCCTCTGATAGTAGTAATTTGGGCTTCTAATCTGTTCTTAGAGAGAGACAAGGCTGACACCATTACAGGAAGCAGAGATGCAGAAAAAAAAAAAAAAGATTGGGCTGTTTGAGGATGGCAGCTTGGATGTAATTGAGCCACTGGGGGGATAGCTAATAAGAGCCCTGACAATGGCAGCTAGGCATCTAATAAGCAGCGAGCTTTGACAGAGCTTTGTGGAAGACGTCACTCTCTACCACTCCTTCCTCACACGTTTATCCTTTTTGTGTAAATTCATCACCTCTTGCCTAGTTCATTTCTCTTCCTTTGATTGTTCGAGTATTTCTTCCCATCTTTGCCAATCCTTTTCTCTTCCTTCTGTTTTCCCTCTTTCCTTCCACCTCTCTTACTCGACTATCTGTTGTTCTTTATTATAGCTTACATTTTCATCCTACAAACACCACATAATTAATAGCCTTATTTGCTGCCTAACATGTCCCATATTCTCTCTAAATTAACTCATAATGCTGAAAATGTCTTTGCTCTGTCCCCCTCCACTCTCACATGTATCACCACGGAGCACAAAAGGAGACAAGTGATGATATCTTCTTCTTTATTGAGGTCAATAACAATATGATTGCAGGCTTTGTTAAATGTCCCGCGGCCTCATTATCTTCTAAGGCAAGACATTATTGATATTTCTGCCTCTCTTCCACCATTTTCCTCTAACCAAGTCAGTCAGAGCCTTTACCGCGGCCCCCTGCTTATCTAAAAAGGGCTGTTTAAGTGAAGCCTTGAGAAAAAGTATTTTCTGCGCTCTGTCGAGCACTTACGTGTATTACAGTTGTGGAAGAGCTGACAAGACATTGTTTGAGATCATTACCAAATGATGGGGTGATCCTGGTGGGCAATCGTGCACTGACAAGTCAACTGTATAGATGTTAACGTCAGCTGCAGCTAGCTAGCAGTCTACGTACCAGCTGTGTGTGTGTGTGTGTGGCAGCTCAGACCCTGACATCGGAAATCAACAGGAACTTCAGTTCTTTCCCTCTCTCATCTCGGGACGTTTTTATAAATAGATTCAACAAGCCCCAGGATCAGCGCGAGTTTGAAATGATGTAATTTGTTTTTTTTAAGATTACATCGTTTCATTTTATGTTACAAGAAACAAATATCTATTCATTGATTTATTCTATCACAATAATTTCCATTCAAAGAAGTGTCTTAAAGTCAGACCAGGCCAATTGGTTATCTTCTGTCCACCGGCAACACGAGACTGCCACATAGGGCCGGGGGGGGTCAGACTCATTTCCTTCCCTTGCCCACGTTTGACCTCACACTCTGGACCACGGCTAGCTGGGACTGACTCGCCGTCCCCCTAGCGCCAAGTCTGCCTCGTCCACACCCTCCATGTCAAAAGGCATATACATCCTGACAGAACTAGCAGCTCCCATTGTATCACCTCTCCCAGCAGGTGTCTGGACACATTGCATTGGCAGAAACAGAATTGTTGTGACACCTGGAAGTGTTTGTACTCACTGCAGAACAATCACACCTGCTGGTGAGATTCTAGCACGACGCTAGATTAGAGAAGGACAACAGGGACTACATTTAATATCATGCCTCCTGTGTGCGCACATGAATATGGGTCAACTTGGTGACTATTTCCTTGCAGAAATGTCAAGGACAAAGAAGTAATGAGTGATTTGCTGACAAATCTAAAGTAGAGCTTGTAAAAATCTAATGGGGACATGGCAGCCAACATAGAATTATATATAATAGGGATTGTATTTGCAGAGTAAGATTTTTCCTCACCCTGTAATATTTAAATCATACATATTGTCTTTTAAATCCCTTAGCCTTCTAAATTATTACAAAAATAATAAAATGTTATTCTATTTCACAATTTGACTGTTTTTCCCCCACACTCTCTCTCAACGTCACCCCTCCAGCTGACTTTCTCTCATGTTATTTTGAACTCTGTTCAAATGACTAAAGCTCCACATCCCTGTCACCTTCACACTTTATGAACAACCTCTCTACCCATCCATCCCTACACCAACTCTACCCTTTTGCCTCACTACACACGTACAATTCTCGGACGATGTGGATAAAGAGAGATTAGAAAACCCTCTGGCCAAAATGTCCAATTAATGTCAATCTAGACTCCTCCAAGAGCAGACTACCGGCAGTGCTGAACTGTATACTAGTCTCCCTGATGGCTACGCACACTGTCCGGCGTACTGTAGTAGTGTAGTGTAGTCTGGCATTAACAGCTCTTATGCACCAATATAACTCCATTAAGAAGCTCAAGGGATGCCATCATGGGTCCGATTTTCTCTGTGTCTCTCAAAATATAACATCAGATGGGCTTGTGTGAGATATCTTCAGCACGTAAAGCTGGAGTAGGCCTTTGGAAAAGGCAAAAATAAATGTCAGAATTTGAAAATGCATCCCTTCTCCTGCAGTTCTCCCCTTAAGTCCTAAGCCCCTCCCACCAGCAGAGGAAGGGCAAATGCACATGCTTCCTACAGTAACCTGTGAGAGTACTAGTCTTTCATATTAAACACCATCCCCATCGTGAAATAACCAGAAAATCGGCAAAGCCACAAAAACAGGCGAGGTAAGCCGCAGGGTTTGATTTTCAACTTTCAGTCAAACAACCTCTCTTCCAACTTTCTCTACTACTTTATCTTCTGTATCTTGTGCTCTGTTTTGCCTCCCTGTGTTTTACATCGTTGTTCTTTATTGACTATTGATTAGTTTGGTAGGTCCTTACTTAATGTCCTTTAAGAAATACAAAAGGCTTATGAATAAATAAACAATGTATATTAAAATAAGGAAGGAACGACAGATGCCTGATTTACAACACAACCTTAAAACTACACTCCTCATGCTTTATATTACATGATACAGATGTGCTTCCTGTACAGGAGTGGGCTCCGGACCAAACAGCTGTTAGCTATTCTCTAGGTTGCCTGGGCAACGCTGCAATGGAAAATTCTTGGGAATTTCCATGTGGAAAAGGATTCTGGGAAAGTAATACAGCACCAGGGTTGCTTAGTTAGTCACAAAGTTTATTTTCACATACAGTACACGGCAGGGGGACATAGCTATTCCCCAAAAATAATTAATTAATGAGAAACTTTAAGCAGACACTACAGCAACTCCCGGAGGCCACACATAAACAAAGTGTCCATAAAATATCGGTGGGGGAAATTTATGGGAAGCCCCCTGCCACTCTACACCCCTCTGTCCCGTATATCTTCATCTGAGTCAGGACACTCAACATCCCTTCCCCAAAGACTGAGGCTTGCCTAAATATAGTCTGGGTTGAAATGTGGGGGGGGGGGGGGGGGGGGGGGGGGGGGAGTGGGTATAGGGTGTGAATACCCACTCCCCCAGGGAGTGAAAATGACAGAGAAAAAGTGTAAAAAGTTTAAGGAAAGGGCAAAGATAAAAACTGTGAATGAGCAGGGTGGGAAAAAGAGAGCCAGCATTCTCCATGGGCACAGATTTTGCAACCTTGCACGCGTGTAACAGATACAACCCGCCAGCTGCTTGACTCAAGGCATGCCTCCTAAAATATACCTGCAAGCACCAACTCTCTCGTGGCTGAGAGGCGCAAATCTCAGCGAAGGAAATCCTTTACAAGCCTGAGCTGATCATTTCCATCTGCTCATTACATTTTAGATTCACCCTCTTCAGAACTCTTTAAATCCCCCGTATTATCAGTGTCATAATCCAAGTTAGACTTGACACTGGAATCAAAGTCGAAGGACATTTTTATTCATCAACGGTTTTCTTTTTCAATCCTTGATTATATTAGATGAGACATTTGAAATCTCTCTGCCTCTCCCAAAGCAAGACATATGATCAAGGCTCTCTGATTCAATCAAGACAAGGCCTGGAGCTTTTTCCATTGACAAAAATAAAACACAATTTGAAAAAACACAACAAAATACCAACGTGTTGGACGCTGCGACTCTAGCCAGTATGATTTTCCAGTGATATAGGCACGTTTTCTGGTTCAAATCTTCTAGCACTACAATGATGCATTAACACAATTTCTTAGCTGCAAGCCAAATGTCTGATCCCAGCATTGCAGATTATAGTCACGATTATCTCATTTTTTCTCCATAGTTTTTATTGTTGCAGTATACATTAATGACCAAGCTGTTCAGTAGCGCATCCAAGCATCTGGGGTCCAGAGGAAGTTTGGCCATGAAATAAGATGCATATGGGTGGCCTCAAGCGAGAACTGAGCCATATTCCTTTCTGGCCACTGTCAGTGTCAGGGCTGCTGGGATGTAGCAAGAGTCATCGTGCAAGATTACGTGAGGCTGAAAACTACCATCAAGGAAATTACACCTGATTAATTAAATCCTCAAAGAAACCATTGAGAACTGAGGTAGCTTGACTTTGATTCTCACTTGTTTTAAGAAAAAAAAGAGAGGAACATTTGAAGCAATATGCTTATTCACTTTCTTGCTGAGAGTTAGAGGAGATAATCAACACCACTCCTGACCTTGTTTGCTTAGAATTCACACCTAAGGAACCGTCTCTATATTTGTATACGTACACTCTCTCCGCTCACAGCTGCCCATGCTGCTCTCTGGTCGGATGAAGTGCCTCCTCGCATTATGCCCACCGATTGCCAGAGACGAGGAGAACACGAGAAGCATGGCTCTTTAGCTGGTTGAGCATGAAATCTAGTTTGCTTCTTTTTTCTTTTAAAACAAGCAAGTGAGAAATGGAGCAGAGGGTGACAGAAACTGTGGAAAAAGGGAGGATGGAAACAAAGTCAGTTGGTGACTAAGGCCAAAGCCAGAAAGTAGCATATGATCACGTCTTGGCCTGGATGGCTGAATTCAGCACAATGGCGTTGGCACACGATGACACAAAGATTTGGAATTGTCTTGTTTTTGGCTGTGAGGGTGGCAAGTACACATGCAGAATTCATGAAGCAAAATGTCCATATACAATAGACATATGGGATCAAAAAGGCCAAGTAATCTAGATGTCCTTGTCCTCTCTTTTTTTTGTGCTCTGTCTCCATCTTTCCTTTTTTATCTCTCCTGATCTCTCAACGTGCTAGCTGGCGCCGAGATCTCTGGGGGCTCAAGTCTATGACATCAGACTTTGCATTTCAGATCCGATGATGTTAATCATCTGCCTTCAGGCAACAAAGAAAAGAGATAAAGAGATAGATGGGGAGCCGGACGGAAAGTAAGACGGACAGGGGATGAACAAGACGGAAAGGGAGAGCGATGAGGAAGATTGTGAGAAGGGAAGGGAGGAAGGGCTGAGAGAAAGAGAAGGGACATGAAGATGTGAAGCTGACAGATGCTGGCATGTGAGGTTAGAGATGGAGCCGAGAGAGGCAGTCACACTTCAAGCCATGAGACAGTGGGGGTGCGGGAGACAGAAAGGACATGGCAATGCCAGTGTGCACGTACTGTGTGTAAATGTCTGTTTTTAGTCACACAAACAGTGAGCTACTTAAAACCTTTGCTTATCCACATTTCTGAATTCCCTGGAGGAAAATACACTGGGTCAGTCTCTCCGTCTCTGCCCTTCTAGTTTCTCCGCTTCTCCTTGGGACTTTCACCTTGAGGAGTCAACATGAAGCTTGTCACTCAAAATCACCATCACCACAAGAGTAACACACAGGGACAACGCGAGGATGGGAGATTTTTTTTTTCTCTTTGCACGATTTTGCATTGAACGTTTCCTCCGCAGCAAGAAGTTGACATTACTGCTGATGGCCAAGAAGCAGATGTCAAAATGCAGACTCTGCGAGATGACTGGGCGTTTTCTAGTTTGATTCTGGCATCCTCCTCTCTTCTAAATTAAGTTTCCCTAATTCAAACAAAGAGCTCCTGCCAATCTTGTTGTGAATTTTATTATATTATTATTCTTTTTTTTTTTTTTTTCTTCACTGCACGGATGGCCAATTCCACTCAGTAAGTCAACTATGTCACTGAAAGTTGGTCTGCAGCTCGCCAAGCCTGTGTGAATATCATGTACACAACCCACAGATCAATCCACTTAGTGCCCATGAAATATAGGGAGCGGGCAGGCCACTCTGCTATTCTGACATCACTGTACTCGGCCATTAGGCTGAGTGCCATCATGGCTCCCCACCTCGGGACTACTTGGGCTGCATTCAAAACCATACGCTGTAGTCCAGCCTCCGTCCCAACCGTTCTGGAACACCTTAAACCTGTTGATTAAGCGTGAGAAGCAGCATGGTATATGAAACCGGCTCACGCGCCTAACACGTTTGTTTGATTTAGAAACTATGGATAGATTATCTGTTACATCTATTAATGTTGAACTGCAAATATAGAGGTTGTGAGTCAGATTTAGACAGAGTGGTACCTCTACTTTAATCTCGAGTTCATAACCCATCTGGCAGGGCTAGGGGGGAGTTTTCAGCCCATAGGTGGAGGCCAAAGTATACTGGGATGAATAAAATAGCAACACTGAAAAACTATTATCTGTTGGATTCGATATGTACGTATACATCCATATAGAGGCGGATTAAGAAGTATTTGTGTCCAAGTGACAAACTGAACAGATACACTTTACTGTAAATTGGAGGAAAACTGCACCTATAAGGAACCAGTAGGTAAAACATTAGTTTATTTTAAGTGAAGTCTCACAAGCTGCCCACATGGGCTGAAGAAAAATGATAACGTGAGAGAAATTTCTGTAACTGATTATCTTTTTGATCGATCAATGGTTTGGTCTATAAAATGTCAAAATATTGAAAAAGGTCCGTCACAAGTTCCCAGAGTCCAAGACGACTTCTCCATATTGCTTGTTTCGTCTGACCAACAGGTCAAAATCCAAAGATATTCAATTTACTATCAGAGCAGACAGAGAAAACTACCAGACACTCCCATTTCAGAAGCTGAAACCAGTGAATGTTTTGGCGTTGGTGCTTGAAAAACAACAGAATAAACTATCAAAGTGAATCAAATACATCCACACACATAAACATGTTGGTGCGTGGAGATGCTACAGGAAAAGTTTGAGAACATCTGAGCGACATTCACACCTCAGTCCACCTTCCTGGCATGATTCATTTGACAGCAAGCCACATGTCCCCCCCCCTTGCTGCAAGCTGGCAACAAATGGGACAGTGGCTGTAGATATCATGTTTCATAGGGTGAAGTTGTACCCGAAGTAATGTGCAATCATCATCACTTGGCAAGAAGGAAGCATTTTCTGCTTCTGCTGAGACGCTTCGAGGATACTGTTCCAGCAACTGCAATTTGCAGAGTTTAAATTGAAGATGTATTTTCCACATCGACTGTGAAAATTAAAAGTCTAGGCTGTCATTTCTGCCACACCGCATATTATCCGAGACTTTTCAAAAAGCCAACAGGCTGTTTATGAAGCTGTACTCACATCTGCGCTGTTGGGAATTGTCCGGTCGACACAGACGAAATGGTTGACAGCAGTAAAAGTAAACAGACCGAGTAATCCATGGCTTTGTTTAGTTCCCCGCAACCAGCATACGGACAGGAAGAAGATGCACATAAAAGGTTTCACAAATCCACAAACGCCGTGCGTATACTTCTCAGCCAAACGCCTCACACCGCCATCGGTGCGCGTTTGGAAACAAATCGCATCTGTTATCTATGTCCCTCCCACCGGTGGAGTTGAGGCGTGAGCTTTTTTTTTGGCTCGGCCGTGTGTGTATGTGACTGTTAAGTGAGTGTCTCAAAACTACGATAGGCTATTAGAGCAGATCTACGGCGTGTGTCAAAAAATAAAAGGAGAAAAGGGGAGGGCGCATTTGGATCTTCAGTTTGGCCGGCAGAGCGGTGCCTCTCCGCACGCTGCAAAAGATATCCTCCCGTTATTTAGAAGTGAGCTACTTACCATTAAACACGTGGGAAAGTGTGTTAAAGTTAGTGAGATCTTGTCATCTTCCATGCATTTTAATAATTTCCATGTGTCCTTTTCTGAATGGCTTTGGAGAGATGTGTCAATCTTTATTCTGCTTCACTGAAACAGAGCTTTCTTTTTTAATCTTTGAAAATTCTGACTGAAAAAAGTGGAATCAATTGAATCCACTGATCGTATTTCATTCCTTAATTAAAAAACGTAAAAATAGCACTAGATGACATATACAGATACTTTTGAAGTGTGGATTGATGTTAATGACATTTTTTTCAGTGTGTGTTTTTTTGTGTTTGTGTTTCTGACGCACAAGTGAGTTTCCGGGCACGCAGCAACATTTACGCATGGCTTTCTCGGCTTCTCAAGCAGCGAGCACTTGGCACACTCACCAACCACCTTGCTATCTATTGCCCACATTTCATTCAGACAAATGGCCAGGTCTCCTGTTATGAACCTCAAATGAGACGTCTGATCATCAGAAGGCAATCAATTGAATCATTTGTTTAGTTTCCTTAGAATACATTTATATTCACTGTAGCCTACAAAACTATTCCTCGAAGCACACATTTGCATCACAGAATGAGCTCTGTCCTCCAAACCTGATGTTTACAGAGCTTTGTTATCTCTCCTCTGTATCCTTGATAACAAGGACACACCACCACGAACCAGTTGGGATTTGAGTGCAGATAAGCACAATTTTCTTGTCTGTGTTCCTGTGTTGCTGAAAGCGTTTTAGGGCCCTCAACCTGAATGCTCTCCATGTCAGATTCAGCCAAACATTGCAAGGAAAAGTCACAATTCCCATCTAATAAAGGTTTCTTTGTTTTATTATGTGTTATCATTAGACGCCTTCATTAATTTGCAACAGTGTAGTTTATCCGCAGAAATGTGATAATATATTCCCCTTGCTTCAAGGGCTGTGGCAAATTTAATATGAAGTGACATTTTCTTGTGCTGGGACAATCAGCAAGGGTAAATACCATGAATACACTGTATTTTCTAATGAGTTTTCCCTCCAAAGCCCCTTGTCACATACAAAACTAATCTCTGACTAATTTCCTCGGAGCTTCTTACTTATTATGGAACCCCAAAGTTATTATTTCTGATCCTATTTTTTGTCTACTTGTTTGTGTCTATATCTTTGCCCACGAGAGTCACAGCAGACAAACATGGCTGAGTGTTGCTCACCTGCTGCCATTATATGAATCCTAAATTAGATTTACTGGGAAAATAGCTGACCATGTCCCTCCACTCAGGTTTCACTATAACTCATATAAAAACTGCTCCTCTGGGAGCTTTTGCCAGGCAGGGCTCAGAGGTGGGGTATAGACGAGTGTTTACAGAGAAGCAGTGAAGAGGCAGGGCAGGTTAACAGACAGTGTATATCTATACAAGAACACACAGCTTGATACACTTCAGTTAGGCGCTAATAAACGACAAAATGCCACAAACCTGTTCAATATTGATGAATGAGATGAATATGAGACATTCATCTATTTGCCATATACAATAATCCAACACCAATCCCTCATGCTGCTTCTGTTTTTGAACCAGGCAAGCAAATGCAACACTCTCCTCAATAGGATTATATGGGATTTTCACAGGGATCAGTTTGTTTTACAAAAGAAAATTCAGTTTGTCTAAATACACCAGACTGCTTTAAATGTTTAGAAGACTGACGACCGCTCTGGTTCCGTTTATCATTTATGCTGCTATAATAAATGTTTTTTGTCAATAGATCAACAGAACCATGTGTAATGTTACTGAGGTTGCGAGTAGAGATTGAACTCTGCATGCGTTTTTTAGCTCATTGTGGTTTTCCAGCTCCAAACTTTACTGTTCTGGTTCACTTCCAAATGCTCTTATAATGAAAAACACTGATAAACCCTAACCTGCCCAACAACAAGCAGCAGACAGACAGAGTAAGCAACAAGCTGAACATGGAGAACCGTACAGCAGCTAACGAAACAGAGCTAAAAGGAGAGTGAGAATAGGACTTATATTCACCAGGTGGCCAATAACAATAGACCGTTTTCACAGTAGACATTTTGGAAAAGCACAGGTCAAACTAACTTCGTTAATCTTGGGCTGGTCAACATACTCGGTAATTCTGCAGTGTCTACAATTGGAAAGGCACCAAAACATTTGCTTTTTGCTGGGGCATTTTAGATGCAACTTTGCGTAAAGGTTGTGCGGTTCACAGTTTTGCGGTCCACTGCGCTTGTATTTGAACCTGTGGACCACTAAAAGTACACATTTCTTCAGGTTATGTTTCCACAAAAGAGCAGCAAAAGAGGTCAACTCAAGAGTGCAAGTGGGCGTGTAATAGAAAGAGACAGAGGGGTTTATGTAAAGGTTGTGCTTCTGAGTGAATTAGGAATGTGTGTGTGTGTGTGTGTGTGTGTGTGCCTGGCAGGCAGCAGGTGTGGCCTCTATCGCCGGCCCCCCCGACCCCACCCACCTGTCTGGGGAATTTCCCCGGCTGCCGTTGCCTAGCAACCCCTTCACTGTCTCCACGCTGACTCCTCACGAGCGAGCCACAAGGCTGTTGTTTTCCCAACCAGTCAGCACGCATCAGTGCGAGTGTTCACAATGGGAGCTGCACAGAGAGGGCAAAACAGGAGCTACACACCGAGTATAATGATGAGCAGAAGAAGAAGATGATGAAGATGAAGATGGTGGTATTCAAAGAAAACTGCTGGGAAAATAAAGATGAGCTTACAAGTCGGCATTTTCAATTGAACACATATTTATGTTTTTTTATTTGAACTATCAGAGGGTTTAGTATTGGCTTCCCTTTAAGAAACAATAAACCATACCTTTAAGTGTGAACTTCACCCATTAAGCTTTTAATAACCTGTTTCAACCAGCTCGCCTAAACTCTCATTTTTAATATGGGAGCTGAGATGAAGAAGTGGTGCCTAGTAATAAGGTTTAATTAAAAAAATGTAGCTGCTCATTAAAACACATTTGCAGGGCAAAAAGCCTTTGCATTTTATTCAAATTATGTTTGAAACGCACCTAAGGCCAATTTTTCACAGCAAATTACACTTAAAATTCAAGTGGAGAAGACACAGAGTGTTTTCTTTTGGCTAGCTCCTACATGATTATCTTAGGATTTATGGTCACCTTTCTTAGTGCCGACGTTTGTGAAAAAAAGCAGGTTGTAAGCATTCGGAAGCAGCCCAAGCCACATGACATGATGAAGCATCTGTCAAATCGGACTCCTGTCTGAAAAGTTTAAATGTCACTGTCACATCCTCCCATATTTTTCAATATCTTGCAAGACAAACAAATTGATGTACATGCAGCTGAGCCTTTACTTTTAACACGGAAAAATTAATTAAGAAACTGTATTTATGCAAAAAAATCTTTCATTATCGTGTATTTCCGCCCCTCTTCTTCTCCCACAGGCTGCCAGGCACAATTCATTTATTAATTCGGGTTACCCTAGCAACAAATTATTTTCAAGTTTAAAGTCTAATTAGCATCTCCCTTCGACCGTGTCTTCCTGGAAAAGATGATTGGATGTTTGTTTTGTCTCCACATAAGATGACACTAATAAGGCAAAATCTTCATTGTCAAAAAAAACTTCTCCAAAAAGGAGATTTTGATGGGATTTAGGATGCTACTGTTTTGATGGATTTTAGTATCTCTTCATATCCATTTGCTGAATGTGAAGCTCCAGCCAGGAAGCAGTTAGCTTAGCATACATAATGGGAAATTACTGACCTTAAATAGCTTATGTACCAGTAGGTGAATTTTTTAAAAACAGTGCAGACAGAGCCATGCTTGCCATATTCATGCTCGTATGATAAATATGAAGCAACCTCAAGGTGTGACTCAGAGAGAACCAGGACATTCTGATGTAGCATTTCAAAATTAAAGCCCTTCAAAATCTCATTCATGAGACAATTTGTCTAAATTCAGATTATATTTGAGAGGAAATGGTGCATAGTTACAAAATAATTTCACTTGAGGTTAATAGCAAACCACCTCAAGGTGTGACTCAGAGAGAACCAGGACATTCTGATGTAGCATTTCAAAATTAAAGCCCTTCAAAATCTCATTCATGAGCTAACTTCAAATCACATTCATGAGACATTTTGTCCAATTTCAGATTAGCGTAATAAAAGAAAAGGAAAAAAAAAATCCACCTACTATCACCTCTTAAGGGTTGTTTTTATTAGGGGGGGCAGGAGCACCCAAGGCCAGCAATGTAGCATTTAAAAGGGCATTTTTAAACTTTGACTGACCATCAGTAATAACAAAGCTTTTGTAGGTCACCATACACAAAGAAAACCATCTGTTTTCTCGCACCACCGTCTCCTTATTTGTGCCTCGTTGACTCAGTGAAAGGGAGAAGGATGGCGGAATGTGTGTGATATGATGTCTCACTCGGGACAGGGGCAGCCTCAGTCCCCTCTGTGCACTGACTGATCACATTACTATTAGTGAAAGCTATTCTGTCAGGAGGAGAAGTTATGGCCCAGTGAAGGAGGGCCTCAGGGTGAAACAGGAATCCAGTGGCAGGAAGTAGGCTTTGGGGGAGATCCAAGGTGATTTGACAAGAAGGGTCTTAGCTGTCCTGTTCAATTCTTTTTTACTTATAAAATCGTGTTTCCTTCCTCTACAATTAGGTTTTTGCGCAAGTACTTGTGTTGTCATTTGATACTTTAATTCTTGACGGAGTGAATGGTGCAAAGACACAACAATGTCCTTTGCATAGGTTCAGCAAAAAACTGTCACACATGTAACAAGTGGATCTGATGGATGTTTTATCCTACTATTACCAAATGTATCCACTCTGCCCAAATTTCATGATCTACAGCTTTGTCTTTTGACATTCGACCAGGCTGTCCTGCACACTGAATTCACATGTATGCTTCCAGACTATGGCTTCATCTAATATCAAGACGCCAACATTAGTCACCGGTTAGTGACAGCACATCTCTGGCTGTGTATCATCGTCCATTTTGGAGCAACAGAACAGAGAGGAGGAGGAAATAATGCTCCGGTCATTAAATCACAGTCCAGATGGTTTCGACTCTCTTGCTATCCAACAGGTGTCTCTGTAATTGTATTAAGATGTCACCAGACAAACTGAAATGATACAACAACAAACTGAAGTGATATTAATTCATCCTAAACAGTATCTATGTCTACAGAAAATCTTATGGCAATCCATGAATTAGTTGTGGAGATTTTTCAGGCTCGACCAAAGTGGTGGACAGATAGTCCGACATTGACATCAATAGAGCTATAAAATAAAACAAAATCTCACCAAACTAATTTTCACTGTATCCGTCTGGTCACATTTGTTATTTGTTGTAATCCCCTCTGCAACAAGAAACAAAACCTCAAAGATCAGATATACCAAAATGACCTCTCAATTGAACGTTGACGATTCCTCTTCGGAGACCGGGCCATGTTTGATGGCTGTGTGAACCCTGTCTCACCTTGGATAAGCCGATGCATCTGGCGACAGCGCCTGATGTGGCCTCGCCAAATCTCTGTCGTTTTGATCAGCCTCACTGCTCAGTGAATCACAGACGCAGGACGTTTCCAGGTCCCTGCCTGACGCAGGCTACATCTTTGAAGGCAAAAGAGGGGAACAAACACAATCTTTAGAAGTAAAGGATCTGAGGGATCCATCAGAAAGAGAGAGGGAGAGAGAACAGGAGGGGGGGGGGGGGAGTTATTGAGAAGAGGGGTAGAGAGGGTGAATATGAAAGACAACACAGGGAACATAAAACGAGAGGGGGAGACAGAAAGGGTATAATATAGACAGCAGAGCAGAGAGAGCCTGGCATCCTTTGATCAAATATTGCACGTTTTCAGCAAGAAGCAAATGAGAAGTCATTGAACCCTAAGAGTGTACTTGAAATAAGTTAGAAGTTGTATCACAATACACCAGGCTATTAGAAGATGGGTAAAAGTAATAAAATCGGTGAAATTAAGGCAAACTAAAAAGGTGCAATCCGCCAGGTGTGTCTGCAACGACCGCAGCTGTATTGTGTGGTTGAATGAACACAACCGGTTTTTTATACAGCCACAGGTCAAACTTTCTAAATACAGTTTAGAATCCAGACCTCAGCACTCTTCTATATTTAAAAAGTTTTCTTCATTTAGAAATACAGTGTAGACTCTCTGCTGCTTCCTGAGCCCCATACAGCTATCACAGCCATGTATGGTGTCTGCAACAGGTGCCCATGCAAAGATTATAAATAAACCAGATCATCAACCATGAGAAAGAGTCCCAACTTAAGTCATCATGAGGCCTCGCATAACAGAACAGGGCCTGAATAGCATTTGAGAGCAGGCAAAGTCAATCACCCAAAATAACTGAATTAGGCCGTATGACTATTATGAAAAGGTGAAAGTGGATCCAAGATGCTAAACTGAGGATCTTCACCACAGTGGTTTGGTTTCTTAGGGTTAGCCAAACATTTGATTAATTCTAATATACTGTATATTTTATTACAAAGATCCTCTGACACTTCATGGTATTTTACAGTAGTATTGTGTTTTTGATCAAATATTAACACAATTTAAACAGAAACCTTTTACTGTTTATGGGATTGATGTTAGCTTTCTCTTTTGAGTGTAACTAGGTTCAAGGATGAGAGCAGATAACAAGGCTCTGGTTGATGAAGTAGAGGCTGAATACTGCAGCATTCAAATATTTTTGTTTGATAAAAAGGTTTTGCTATGGTGGCTGAGGTGGTGTGTTTAAAAAAAACTCACTTTTACTTTGTGACAGACACAGCAGGAAGAAGCAGGTGTTTTGTAGTTGCAAAGATGCGGAGTCACCTCCTAGCAGGTGCTGACACACACACACCCACACACACACACACACACACACACACACAATCCATCCACAAGCTGTCTGTAAACACAAATACCAACAAGTGTGTTGGTCTTCTCTCTGACTCTCAGTCTGTCTCTGAAAATAAAGAGCAACAAAGGAAAATGCATTCAAGCCTTCAATGTATCATTTCCTTGTGAAGTCTCGGAGGAGGAATACATAAGTGAAAGGTCCGAAAGAAATAAAGAGACCATGTGGTGACTCTGCAAAGTGGGGTTCTCACTCCCCCTGCAGGCAGAATTATATAAATGCCGGCCCTCATATATTTCAACACATAAAGACCAGATGTATTTTCTATGAAGAATATAAGAATTGTCTATGACTTCAGGAATGTGAAATGAGCGTGTGGACGTTAAAATCTGAGCTCCTCTTAAATAACAAGCTTTCAAAAGTAATAGCAAAAAATGTGAAACATTTTAAACTTCAATAGATCATGTATTTAAAATGCACACTGTTTTTAAATGTATACAATATGATGTGCAATACGAAGACAGCAGAGAAGCACAGGAGGAATGAAAGAAGAGGGACATATTGCAAATCAATTAAAGCTACATGTAACATTTGTACCTATAAAAAGCACAAGTGTTTTGAGACAGTAGATCATCACCAGGCACAAAAACAATTCAAACATACTTTCACATGACATACTCAAGAAGTAAACAACACAAGTTCAGCCTTTTAAGCTATTGGCTGCAACTCTAAGTAACAATTAAATAAGTATGTCCAATTATCTGTGCTACTGTATATCAAATGCTAATGCTAACTATTTGCCAAAGAAGGAACGTTAACACCATCTTCGAAATCATCCTCCAGTTTTAAACCCTTATGTAACACTCCACCACTGGCCTCCCAAATGTCTTTGAAATATGTGTTGTTACCAACTCACAGTACACAAAACCACACTGCCATGTTAGGACTGCCAAGGGGACTGCCAATGACAATCACAATTTATGAGAACACTTACAAAGTACACACAAGGAGGCGGCTATATACTCCGGCTGATTGTCTTTGACTTGCCGGAGCAACAAAGAAGACATCTTTAATTTGTACTGAGTGAGGGAGAGGTATATGATCTTATGCCTTTGGAAATAAGCATTGAAGGATAGTGTCACTGTTGTCCTAACCTAGCTCAAGGAAAGAAGAAGACAAGAAAGAGGCCAGACCACCCATGAGTTGTACCTAAGAAAACAGACAAAGATGCTTTTTTTTTTTTACCTATAGCTAAAACAGGAAATGAAGTAACTATCAAAGTGGAAACATAGAATAGGTTGATGGGACATCTTTGGGTTTTTTAATGTGTGAATGATAAGAGAATGATGTGGGGATGTTTTTTGTCACGACAAACAACCAACCAAAAGAGAGGAAGCCAGGGGAGGAAAAAGAAAAGCGTTAGCTTTACTGCTGCAGCAAGTGGTTGGAGCAGCTGAATTGCATCTCTGTGATTAATTGACTCTGCCCTTCATGGTGTAGGAAGGACAGATTATGGAGCAAAGCCTGTCCACTGTGTCGAAAGGCCTACATGTCACAGTAGAAAGAGCACAGCAAGGCCTTCACAAGAAATAACTGAAAGCACCTGAACACCGAGAGCAACAGTAAATAAAGCCACATTCGATCTCCTTTAATCTCATATAGATCATATATTAGCTACTTCATCAATGGAAGCATTTGTAAATAAACTGTGGACTAACTATGCGAGCGTAAAAGCACTTTACGCTCACCAGGAGCTAATCAGAACTGCTCTCACCTGGAAGTTGGATGGTGACTTGTCACAGGAGAGAGCTGTCAATCAGAAACAGCAGACGCTCACAGTCTTAATGTCTAATCAACCAGTAAGTGAAAACACCTGTAAAGACAGCTGTGTAAGGGCCTAAGAATGTAACCAGGGACTTGTAGTTTTTGTTCAAAATGAAAGCATATGGCACCATCTTGTGGTTGCTTTCTGATACTTCACACATGTCATCATCTGCTAACTCGCTGTGAAATCTCTCTGGGAGCTTTAAAAAGTATAAAAATAACACCAAATAACCCCCCGTTTTTTTCAAAATAAAACTAGGCTAAGATCAGTAATGCAATACACAAAAGCATTTAATTTGTACTGATATTTAATATTTAGACATGGGGCAACAGCCATTTTTACAGCACAATTTGCATAATTTATCAATACCTCCTGTATACAATCACAAAACCATGACAGTAGATTTTTTTTTCTGTTTACTTACAAGTGAAAAACCAGACAGGTTTTACAAGCATAATCTTTGTACAGTCAGCATACATCTTCGATAGTTGTAATAGGTTTTCTTCATAATTTCCCCCTCTATAGCATTTTTGTTCTATAATCTTTCTGTACCTCATTCTTTTTTTTTTCTTTAATAATATCTGGACACAAAAATAGTATGAACCACCAACGAAACATGCAACATCCAGTGTGAGCACATTTAAATTATCCTGCAACTGCTAGAGTTGTTTAAGATAGAATTCTGTGTAGTTAGACTCTGGTAAACCTTTAGTGTTTGGTGTAAAGGGTCAGGTAAATCTGGGTCTCTATGGACAGACATATGGTCCTTTCGCAGTCTATCCACTGTATATTGATCGAGAGAAAAACAACTTCCTTTTACTTCTATGATCACACACCTTTTTTTTGTCTGCTAAAAGACCTATTGCTCCCCAAACCCCGGTATAAAAAGCTATGTATTTACAAGGTTGGAAATAGAGACATAGTATCTGTGTGTGTGTGGGTGTGTGGGTGTGTGAGATAGAGTGTGTAATTCTTTGTGTGTTACGAGAGATTTTAAAGTCAATAGTTTTAGACAGACAACACTTAAAATAAGAGATATGCATTAGAGCAAATGACATGCACGGACTTGGTATGAAGATGTTACACACAAGCACATGAGTATGAAAATAAGAAAAACAAAAAAAAGCATACACTGACCTTAAAACTACTATCATAGCAGGTAGAACGTCCATTTATTACAATTCTTCTTTTTTTTTTGGTAATTTCATTTACACAAATGCAACTATTCAAATGGGGAGTGCAAACAAATTGGAACATTTTGAATAGGAATGTTATCGTCTTACTTAATTAATCGTAATTCATAACTATGTGAAATTTGTGCATGTTAATTGCCATACGTGAGTGTACGTTGGTGCTAAGGAGTTTCAGGCCCTCTAAACCGTGTAAACAAGTACTACATTGTGTATAAAACAAAATGTCTCAATGTTTTTCATATGTACACCTGATATGTCCTGTAAACAAATATAATACAACATATAAAATCGTCTCACAGGCAATAAATAAAGATTCATATTAACAATACAAAATAACCTGTTAAATTAAATTTAAAAAAATCACATTAAAGCAATAATCATGAAGGACATGAAAACACTGCAGGTGCAAAAAGTCAAGATGCAGTTACCACCTTAATACAGTAGATGTTGCATAGAAATCACTCAGATATTAATTTTCACTCAGTTTGACTGAAAACAATGAATGAACCAGCTGTCCTGCCTCTTGACTCCCATACAAGCACACACAATGAACACGATGGACAGAGCAGACTTTTAGACACAACATTGGTGATCTGAAGTGGAAGTGGTAATATCAAGACAACACATGTATGACAACAAAGCTGGGACAAAACATCAACATGCTGCTGTAATAGCATTGTCGTATCTTAGAATGGTAATAGTGCTGTTTTCATGGATGCTTTCCGGCACATTGCCTATCTCCTCATATTGGCATCGCTTTGCTTTAACTCTCTACTTCCTCCCCTTGGAAAAAAGTCTGACTATTTCATTTCTAGCAGGAGGATAATGTCAGATTTACATTCTAAGCAGAAAAAGTGCAAAATACCACACAAGCGGGACGTTGTTGAGTGGACTGTAGGACTGATATAAGCATCGTAATGTGCCTGGATCTCACGAAAGAAAAAACAAGAAGTACTTAAATCTCAAATGGTAAATGTCTCACATTCTAAAGGGGCATTATGTGTAAATAAAACCTCTGTCACAATCATCAAGACTTGATTGTCTGTGATAAAGATCTATATATCTATCTATATATGTTATAAGTCATTTCCAACTATGACACGTCACTATATACAAAGTGAACCTTAGAGGCGATGGGTTTTTTTTTTGTGCAGAAAATGTGGCACAGCATACCATATAGATAGACTCATGCGCAAAATATATAGTGTCCAATTTGATATATATATACATTTATATCAATATTGTTCATTATCAAACAATAATTATTTGATTGAACCGAGTTTACACTCATGGAGAGAAAAAGAAAAAGTGAACAAGGAGATGTTTCTGTTAATAAATTCATGCTTGCTGAGATTTCCTTTTTTTCCTCTTGAAATTGAATGCTAGGTAGTGAGTTACAAAATATACTATGTATCCTTTCCAGGATGGATTTTTAAGTTCTTAAATAATTGAGGAGAAGTCAAATGATAGAACTCTACGCTAATATCATAATACAAAAATAAACACGAGGTCTCCGTAGCGGAGTCTTCAATATTTCTTTCCCAAAATGCTTTGTAAATCAATAAAACTCTGCGCTCATAATAAAAGCAATGAGGAAAATCTTTCATGGATAAAACATCTAAATAAATAAATTAGAATCCACAAGTGTGTCCATTCCCTGTAGAATTAAAATGTCTCTTCTGCATGAATGAGTGTGCAAAGTTGTCTTAAATAATTGTGTGCATTGGTGTGTGTGTGTGTGTGTGTTGTGTGTATTAAAGTGTTTAATACCTGGTTGATTCCGTGCTTGACCTCTGAACTCAGCACCTGCTCTTTTCCTCAGCCCTGGCTACACTACTCTACACCGTACGTCCTGTAAACCTGTGTATTCATTTCCTGTAAATGCATTCACTACTTCCTCCAAACGTCCTGCATGACAGAAATCATCATCAGACTTGCCCCAACGACCAAAAGCATCTTCCAAAACTCTGAGCCCTGAAACAAAGATTGAAGAAAGAGATATTTCCAACTCAATCCACCCTTTACCCCGACCGACAAGAGTGGATCAGTGTTACAGATGTTGAACCTAAGCGTCCCCAGATGACAGAAACCTCTTCGTGCCCTCTCAAGCTTAGTTTGTTTTGATTGAGTTTCCTTCTATGAGTGGATCTGGGTGGTGCTGGCGAGCAGCTTGTGCCAGCTCACCACTCGCTTGCGTAGGTCGACTTTGTCCAGCCACACGTAGGCCTCCCCGATCAGAGTCTTCTTCACAAACTTGCCAGCGTTGGACACCAGGAACAGCTGGTGTGAAAAGACCATAAATCAGCATATCATGTGACAGAATATGTAAAGGAATCCACCGGGTTTAACAAGAGATCGTGTATGCTTAAAGGAATAGTTTGACTTTTCAAACTAGCTGTTTCCCCCCGTTTCCAGTTATGCTAAGCTAAGCTAATTGTCTCCTGGTTCTATATATATATTCAGCAGACATACACAAGAAAGACATCAATATTCTAATCTAACTCTCGGCAATAATCTTAAACTGCTAGTGACGAATGATTACAGATTGTGTAATTCTATTATGTGTGTGCATGTGTTAGGGACTGGATTAGGATTACCTGTAGAGAGTGTCCAGCCGGGTTCATACAGAAGCGGAAGGTTTCGTTAAAAGATGGCTCCCGGTCATGACGGCACACTCTGGTCTTCTTCTTGATGATCCTTTTCTGGGTAGCGATGTTCACCACATAAAGCTTCACATAAAGATCTGTGGACACACACATACAAATCAATGTAAAGCTGACATCATACTGACACTACATCATCATGATTTTGCTTTTATATAATATATAACACCAAAGACTTTATTCAGAAAGTCAAGGCCACTTAACATGAAGAGAAGAAACTCCACATACCAGCTTTAGAAATAGTCACAGATGCACACAGCCAACAATAAAGTGTTTGTGCTATGAGTCACTGCTACAAATTCTGTACATTCTGTCAATGGAAATAACCCTTTGTGTGCAGATCCCATCTGGAAGCGAATCAAACAAGTGGCAAGCAGCTTGGGTATTCGGATGTTAATATCATAAGAGGAGGCGAGGTGGGCGGCAGTCTGCGTTTTAACGAGGGAAGAGAAGTCTGTACACCAGAGACTCGTCTGTCCAGTGTTCATAATTGCAGGTTCACATGTAATCTAAATAACTGTTTTTGTGCAAGCATCTCCTGTCCTAATATTTTTAACATTGCGCATATATATTATTGACGACTAGGTTATGCCTAATGCTGATATCTAAGGGAATGCTGAAGGGAAAACTCTATCACGACACCTGTGGTTCTGCATTTAGGAAAAACTGGCAAGCATTGTGGTGTATGTCAGATGCCAGTCTTTCTAAACAGCGTGGGCTGTGTGGGCCTCCCAGCTGTCAAATATTAAAATGATGAAAATGAAATGCATCACATATAATAAGAGACTTTGAAGAGTTTTGACAGAAGTAGTGGAAATAATAAACCAGAGGGTAATAAAGTAAGAAACTACCGCTTTTGAAAAGTCCTGCATGTTGTTGAGACCTTATCAAAGTCATTTTCTGCGTGTGACCTATCAGCATAAATGGAAGGAAGGTGTGTGTGCTGTGTGCAGTGTTTGTTTTACAGTACCAGGCAGGTGGTCTGGACTCTTGAACTTGTAGGTGATGTTGCGACATTGAAGAATCTCAAGGACTAGTTGCTCTCCCTCCGTCTTAATCTCCTTCTTCAGGGCAATCCTGATCTCCCCCATTATCTGGGACTTACCTGAAGACACACACACACACACACACACACACACACAAACTGAATCAGCTACGCACAGTGAAAAACAAACTACATACTTCTCTGTTCTCTCACTCCCTCTTTAAAAGCAGGTGCCTTCTGGCGTGTGACTGCCCTCTGCTGGAAACAAAGTGTACTCTCATGATGAGTAATATCAAACATGGCCTGCAAGCAATCGCATGTATTTGTTTATCAGAGATGGGGAGAAGTTGGCTTCTGGTTGCCTTGGAAGCTGAATGGAAATGACAGTTTTGAAAGCTGGGTCAATAAGACCCTGGCAACCTGTGTGTGTGTGTGTGTGTGTGTGTGTGTGTGTGTGTGTGTGTTTATGACCAGATGAGAGAGACATATTGACAATAAAAAGACTGAGGGAACCGAGAGCACATGATGAAGAGATGAAGAATCTATGTGGATAAGAATACATAAGTTAATGTGTTCATCCACGTGTGTGTGTGTGTGTATAAAGCTTCAGTCTCACACTTAGCTGTACATGTGAAAGTGAGATAACAAACCTCTTTCAGGCTTTTAAAGGCCATCTTTGCACCTTTGCATTAGTCATAATAACTTGACTCAAAAGGTCACAGGAAGGGAGGAGAAATGAGGAAAATCAAAGGATAGAATGATGAAAGTAACCTGTAAATGAGTCAGTTAATAGGTCCACACATAATGTGAATGACGCATGTTAATACTTGCAATGGAATTATTCAAGTAAACATCAATAGAGACTAGTTTTTAAAGATAAAAAACATGTTAAAAAATACATTTTAAAAAAAGACAAAAGATGGGAAATGTTTTAGTTTATTTGATCAATTAAATAGGAATTTAATTGAATTGCATTTGCTATTCTTTGAGGCAGGACATCTGAATGAATGCAAATACTGTACTGGATAGTGGTAAAAGTTTAAAACTTATAAAATCCTATTACGATGACTTATTTAGCATATATTGGTGAAAGGTTTTGAACACTAATAGGCATCAAGACAAACAGACACACACACGCACGCGCGCACGCACGAGCGCGCACACACACACACACACACACACACGTATTGTATGTCTAACCTTCAGTGTCACCGTGTCCCATTGATGATTTCATCTCCTCTGTGCCGTTTGGGATCTTTCCACTAAAGAGAGGAGAAATAAAATCTTGGAAATTACCAAACTCGACAACAGCTTGAATGTTTTGTTCTGTTTATCTTCTGTGCAGATTACTGAGTGTTGCAAAAGTAGTAGGTTAGCATGCTATCAACATCTATGGCACATCCAAAAGGTGAAACTGAGGCTTTTTAAGATGAAAGTATTATAATAAGCTGACTCACAGTCGCGGCACCTGGAAGATGGCACTGTCCACCTCGTTCATCTCTCCTTCTTCGTCCAACAGGCTGTAGGCACTGCCACTCAGGCCGCTGTCCAATGAGGCTGCTGTGACCGGGGCATCACTGGATCTGTAGCTCGACCGAGCTGTGCAGAGATACGACCATACCCATTACGACAAAGAGACAGGAAGAAAAATTGCACCTCTGCCGGATCCAAGATTGTAAAAACTAGGGCCAAGAAGCATTAGATACCATTTGCGGCAACTAAAATCCATCATAATCAACTTAACACTTTAAATAATTTATGTCACAGTCAAGAGGGAAGCTTTATTCGAAGCACAAAAAGATTGTAATGAATAGCACACACACACTGTGGACTAGCAAGAAGCATTATGAACAAATATTGTACTTGGAAACTTTCTCTCAGACAAAGACAAGACAGTAATAACTCACATATAAAGCTTTCACATAAACAGACAAATAAATCCAGAGAAACATCACATATATATGTCAATGCAAAGTAGACCAAACAAGAGGCACGTAGACCCTACTAACATTGTTAGTCATCTCCATGAACTAGTATCTAATATCTCAATCTTAGCATTAGTTTAGTTTAAAAAGCAAATTATATGAATATAGTTTCATATCTGGGGGAGTTTAAAGGACGTTTATCAGTGTATACATATTTTTATAAACCCTGTTTATATGCCACCTATTTTTGATGTTATTCTTTAAGAAATAAATGTTTAAATCCTCAACCAGCTGATCAGGCAGTGTGATAGAGTATGAATGAAGTGAGATGCGTGGATGTGGTGCAGAACAGAATCCATGCCGACACGTTTTTTTCTCTCAGGCCACTCGACATGTCGCGAAGGGATCGCCAGAGCTCCACTAATTCCAGTTCCATGAAGCAATACAAACAGGGGAGTTGTGACGAAGCAGTTGTGGCAGTGGCACAGTGTTAACTCTCAGTGAATCACAGTTTGGGACATTCATTTACTGGTATTAGTGAACTGTGTCGGTGGCCGTGAAAGAAAGTGCGTCTCGCTGCATGGATGTCTGGTGAATGTGGCTGAGTGCAACTTTCTCTCTGTCTTCCTGGCTCTTTTATTAGCTTGTAAGACTCCCCTCTCTCTTTCTGCAGGTGTGCGTTAGTAGTATCGCATCCTCTCCTTCTTTCACTCTCTCTTTCTCTCCTTGCTCCCCATCTGTGCTTCAGTCACACGGCAGAGAGAAGACTCTTGGGCAAACTCTCACCTCCGGTGCTCTGCGGCCCCTCTTCTGACACGGCTTTCCTGAGGATCAGGTGTCTGCCGTCTGCTCTGCTCCCTTTGGCCGACACAACCGATGGCAGGGCAGGCAACCAGTCAGACTGGGCTCTCTGAATGGTGAGCACGCCCACTACGCTGTGTCTCTGGTGCCTCAGTGAGAGGCGGCCTCTTTGGCCTGGATGTTTTTCGTTTTCACAGGCACAGGTAAGGTGTCAGGGTGTCAAAGGTCATGGGGTTGGAGTTTAAGATGGAAGGAGGGAGGAGCAAGATGGAGATTCAGAGAGCGGTTTATCTTCACCATGGCAACCAGGATGACTGTCAATCACATGCAGCCACAGTGTGCAGTGCACGTTTTCCCCTCCCGCATGTCACTAAGAGGCGGAGTGTGCAGCATCTACTGAGGTGCATTGTGGGTCCGATAGTTGTTCAAACAAAAAAAAGGGGGGAGGGAGGGGGGTGTGTTAGCGGACTGCATGCAGAGCCGTCTCAGTCGAGAAAAGCTGGTCGTTCTTTGTTAACAAAAGTTAATTTAAAAAGAACAAAAGAAAAACAACTACCAAAAGAGGTTCATGGTATTTTGGGGAGGGGTGGGATTGCAACTTTCTTCTGTTTTACTGGGGGATCAATGAATCCAAGATGTTGAACTGCTAGCTAGTGACAAAAACTCTTTCTTGGTGAACTCTGCTCCATTAAATGAACTAAAAATAGTTTATAATTTGCTAGTCTTGTCATTTGAGAGAGCTGGAGATGTCACCGCGCTCTGGCAGTTATTAACAGATTTTGCTGATTTGTTCTTTCCGAATTTATCCTGCGACTGCCGTTTCTTTTTCAGATTAGACTTTTTTTCCATACCGTCGTACTTCTACTCATCCCAAGTAAAGTGAATGTATTTAAATTACTATTCAAAACAGCAAAACCAAACTTCAACGTAGGTAAAAGTAATTATTTCTGTTTAGCTTCATATTAAATTATTTTAGAGAATAAGATTTAGCCTATTACCTGTTTACTTTTTTGGAAATGTTTAGAACTGGCCTTCAGTAAGCAACCGTTACGCCTCTTTGGGTTGGTTGAAAAAGGGTCAAACTTAGGAAGGTCAAAGACGGTGTGCTACAGGTGAGGTGCTGGCTCTACACACTTGTGAGTACGCACAGAAGAGAAGCGGTGGGAGGTTGACACACTGTGAATACAACGGGGGAGAGGACCAGAGGGTGTAAAAGGTGAGGGAAACCAAGAATATAAAAAGGTAACTAAATGATCAGGGGGGAAAACAATAACAGAAGGATGAACAGATGAGTACGAGAAGGCCATGCTGCGTAGGCTTTATTTGCGTCTTGGTTTACTTGGTTGAAGGCGTTGTGGCAGCTGCTGCTGTGGCTGCTGTGGGGCATCGCCCGTTGCTATGCCGCTGTCCTGATGGTGTTGCCGTGTGGAACTTTTGCTGGAGCGCGAAGCGCCGTGCGAGCGAGAATGTTGGCTGCGTCCGTGGCTTTGGCTCTGGCTCTCGGACGGGGAAGGCTTCGATGTGCCAGGGCTACTGTGAGATTTCTCGATAGTGGGCACCTGCGTGTCTAAAACAACCAGATTCACCAAATTACCAAAAAAGCTATTTTCTACCTTCGTTAACTTAGATGCTGTTACCATTTGTGTACCACCTGTAGTGATTAAGTAGCTGGCGCGCGAGAAACTTCATCAAACCAGCATGGTAACTGCTTTATTTAAGTCTAAGAACTTCAAGCAGCCTCATTCAATTTGATGGTTATTTTTTCTAAATTAGGGGAGCATTTAAAGCCTTCCACGACCATGTTGCCTTCTGTGTTTGAAGAAATATGGAGAGAAGCTAAGGCTAGGCCTCTGAGCTATAGGTGACATCATGGCAACCAAGAAAACAGACCATGAGAAAGCAAAAAGCATGAAGCTGAAGCTACGATGGGTGCGCAATAATAGGCGTAAGAAGATTCTGGTAAAGAGAAAAGACTGAGAGAGAAACAGGTGGACAGAGGTGGACACCGAGAGAGTGGGGAGATACAGACGAGAGAAGCAGTGACAGGAAGAGAGCACAACGTGTGAAGAAGAAAGAAAAACAGAGTTCAAGAAGAAAGCAGGGAAACCGAAATAGCGGAAGCAGCAGAGTACAGACGGTTGTTAGGAGAAGATGGTGATGAAGTCAAGCAGCTGAGGGAATTTCATCGTGCCCTACCCTTGGCCGGATCTGGAAAAATCCCGTGGCTTCGGCTCTTGATGACAGACGATTTTGGGGAATCTTGATTGTCATGTGCAGATCCAGTGGTTTTAGGGGAGGAGTGCTGTGAGGAGGGTTTAGTGGAACCGTGTCGGCCCTGGCCCGAGTGGGAGCGCCGGTGGTGGTCCCCCTCGCTCTGCTCCTTCAGGAGGAGCCACCGCGGGACGTTGTCCAGCTCGGCTGTGTTGGACAGGTCAATAAGTACCTGGGCACAAACACAACAGTTTGATGGATATATAAGGATAAAATGTTTTGGTACATCACTGAACTGAACGTATGGTGAAAGAGGTTTACCTCTCCTAAGAAATCGTTAGAGGAGCACTTGTCATAGTCCCACACGCTCACTTCCAGGGTCTTCTTCCTCAGCTGATACACACGCAAAGATAGGAAGTTAATGCAGAGTTATAGTGACTAACTATCTGGCAAAATAAACCTTCAGGGAGACACCCCAGGTAAATGTTTTTTTAAATGTTATGTTTCATTATGCAAATGAGGCATTATCTAATGCTAACTTTTGGTGAATTTAGGAGAGATCTTCAAACGCAAATAAACAACGTGTAGTAAAAAACTAAAATAAATGTGTATGTTGGATGTTTTCCTTCCATTAAAATAACACGTTATGGAAGCAAAATAGCCCAAATCTCCAAAATGACTAGTGCATGAAAAAAACGTTTTTGCCTTTGGTGTCCCGCCTTAAAGAAAAATAAACATATGATCTGGGCTGAAAGCAGAAACAGACATTCAGCAGCTTAACAAAACAGACAACAGAAGTCCACAAATTCTGTGGTTGATATGGTTCCAATGAATCTAAAATGGGATCTAAAATGATATAATTAAATCCCAATGGCATATCCATCTGCTCCACTAAAGCCAATGGCCACAATGCTAGTCAGCAAGCCAGCAGAGAAAAAGCAGAATCATCATTTTAACATGGAAGTTGGCACATTGTGAGTTCTCCTGTGTGTGCCTTACACACACTGAATATTGTAGGGTTATAGAAATAATACCACACAACATCTATATTATTTTACACATTAATAACATGTCAGGTATTATGACACATTGAATGTGTGCAGAAATGTGTGTATGATCACATACTTGCTCCAAGTGGATGTTTTTATAGATGACGGTCTGGTTCCACTCAGGGTTGAGACTCTTGCCTGCGTGTTTGGACCTCCTCTTATTTTCAGCACTGGGGAGAAAACATCACAACAAGATACATTTGGTCACAGACGTGCAAAAGCCCCGGAGGATATAGTGGACCCTCACAATGCAGTGAGCATAATACATTGTGCACAATGTAGACAGTAGAAGGGAGAGAATGAATGTGATGCACATTGTTTGGACGGTAACAATGTATGGGCCTACGTGCATGGACGGCAGGATACGATGTTAGGGCAGCTGCAAAAAAGTCCATTTTGATGTCCATCAAGTCATTTAGTCTCATATCATTTTGATGTTTTAACACAAGTGAAAAGGTATGCCAGTATAGAAGGAGAGGTTGATTTATCTCCATATGCCAATAACTCAGTCAGCTAAATAAATCTCCTGATCACTGAATTGCAAACAACAGTAGAAAAAATACTTTAAAAAGTCAATTTGCTTAATAATAGCATAATCTGACTTTACTGACTAATTATTTCAATTGTTTTAATAAAAAAAAAACATTTTATATCCCAGCAGACTCACTGGAATAGTATGAATGACTTGATAAGATGGATGTTTTTTGCAGTGTGTAGGGTTTGATTTAAGATTGTAGGATATGAGTAAGTCTGTAAGCGTTAGTTTGGTAAAGACAAAAACAATTTACAGTATTTTGGAAAGAAAATGGGATGAATAAGAACTGCAGAGCAAAATAATGGGAGTATGTGTTGAATGTGGCGGAGCATCAAGGGTACAGCACGATGTCTGGGCACGATGTAGGACATTACTGAGGGATTTTAATCACAAAACAGGGACAAACTAAAGGGAGTCGGGTTCAATGTTAGGATTTCAAATCACGATGGTTGTGAACAAAGAAGGACTATCTACCAGTAACACACAACAGTCAGCCGAAAAACGTTAATTGTCAGCACAGGGGAGTATCAGTTTATTAATGTTATGTTAAAGACATGGGAAGATGTTAATATTTAGGGATTCAAGTCCTCGAAAATGCAAAGCTAAGCCCAAAGGCGGGTGGAACATCATGAGAATATGGGGACCAGGGAAAATGCACAATATAGGGGAGTTAGTGGAACTTAACAAACTGATTTGTATCATCAAGCTACCCATCAGTTGGAAAACAATTTGGACGTTTTGTTACCTTCACCAAACTGACAACCAAATTTTGAACCAAAACAAAACCAAAGTACCAAAGTGGTCAAGTCACATACCTGGCATTCTGGACAACCATGACCTGACTGAGAGGGTCCAGCATGCATTAAATATAGAGAACAACATAGAGAAACAATAGTCAGAGGGAGGGTGGGCGTTCAAAGAGTGTCTGTGGACTGTGAGTGTGTATGTGGGAAGGGGAGATCTAGGTTTATCGTGGGATTTTATTAAGTGTGTGTTTAGGAAAGAGGCGAGGACGGGGAACTGCGGTGTGCTGAGGGGTGGGTTGAATTTGTGCTTTAGTGTCTCGTGAATTGTGTTGAGAGGGCTTTCAGGTGATGAAACGCATCCAGTGGCAACCGTAGTGGAGATCTGCTGCTCATGGAACAGCTGGAGAGCTGATTGTCCTTGGTACTAGGACCGGGGAACTGCATCCTTTTATGTGTGAAAACAAAATCTAATCTAACTGGTGTTTACATTGTTGAAAGTGGTATTTTTTTAAATGTGAAAGTCACAAGGATTAACACATTATCTTGGCTGATATACTAACAATTATAGAGCGACAGATTCCTGCAGGGCAACAACCCAAATTTGGACAAAAATGTACAGGAATTCCTCAAACTTTACTCTTTCAACCTTTGCGGAAAGTATGCTTCTGCAGAGATACACGTAAACGTCTTTGTAAGTTATGGGTAACTGTAAGTTAGAGAGGCTTGCAGAGGAGCAGGTGCCGTGCTAAGATAGATACCCTCTGATAGGAAGTGTGCCCCCTGGCTGCGGAAGCACACATGCATTCAGTCAAGGTGGACCTTCTCTTTGATTTCCCCTTTGTACATGACAAGTAGTTTATTGTCATTATGATAATAACACATTGCATTTATATAGCACTTTGATCATCTGTGCTGGTATGAAAGAAATACACATGCGAATGTGTCTGAAAGAGACCCATGTTGATTTGCTTATGCGCCGCCTGGAGAAGCATAATTTCATCTTCATGCACATTGGCCTGTACATGTGGATTACTTTTGCCAAATCACATCTATTTTTTCCCTCTTTTCTGGTCTCTATGTATTACACTTTTATTTATAACCACCCGTTTCACTGCAACAGCTCCATGTGGTTGCCAGGAAATCTGTGATGCAACTGAAAAGCCTCTGTATGGATTGCAGTCGGTGGTCTGACAGCTGTGAGTGTGTCCATGTATACGCACATGTAGCATATACACGAGTACTGTCACACATGTGCTTAAGTGTGATATTTCCACAACAGCTTCCAGTAGGGCGGCTGCAGGGCTTGTGAGTCCCGTGCCACTCTCCCAGCTCCTTTAACGTAACCCTGTCTAAAACACAGTGGTGTTTGCATCTGCACATGTCAAACTGAAGGTCGGCTGCAAAGCTCACAGCCATGTATCATTGCTTTTATCTGAAACGATCACAGGAAAAAGAAAACACTCTCTCAAGGGACCTCAAACAGCAGAGGTGGGAGAGTCAATTACATTACAGCGCAATCACAGTGAGAAAGGAAGCCCTGGTGTGGATCGTATTGCAAGGGAATATGAGAGCTATTGATTTTCACTGCACTCATACTAGAACTCCCATCAACGGGGGCAACGTCAACACAAGAACACAAGCAACTTCATATAATTTACTGTACACAATGTTTATGTCAATCAGTAGCGATAAAGGGGCTGATGAGTCCCGTAGCAAGTTCATATCACATGACGCCATGTGTAGGTGCTATGGAATTGATACCAAAGAAAGGTCATGTGCTGCACGTTGAAAGATGTTATGGTAAGCCAAAATCAATTGTAAATCGATTTTAAAATGAATGGAAATTAGGTTTGTGCTTAACAAAGTGGCTGCCTTTGTAGCCTGGATGTTAATGGGGATATCTAAGCAGGTATATCACTCAACTTCCTTCTCTGAAAGTGACTATGAGAACAGTCACATCTAACACACCTCTCTCTCGATCAACGATATCTAAAACATTTTGTCTAATCTTGTATATTTTATCCTGAACTGCCCTCCCGTCCTGTTCTGAACTGCTTTAGGTGTGCTTGCGGGTTCCAAGCCTTGGACTCACCCTCTCCCTGGAAGGAGATACACTTTAACAAACGGGTCAGAGTAGCCATTGTTGTCCCGCGGGGCAAGGTTTCTGGCCTGCAGGACATGAACGATCAGGTTGCCGAGCTGCTTGTCGTAGTGGATTTGAAGCTGCAAAAAGAAGCACATTGAATTACAATTGATTCAAATGCATTTGGTGAGAGAAACTATGAAAGAAAATGAGATTCACTTTGTATTTTTTAAGCATTTATTCAATGTAATGTTTTTTTTAAATACTGAAAGACAAAACGGAACTAACAATGATCACATTCTATTGGCTTACATTTAAACTTAAACACTACAAAGCTCATCCTTTTGTGTCACAGACCTGTATCTCCCCAGAGATGGGTTGGGACTGGGTCTTCATTCCCTCTGCATTCTGTAAGAAATAAAAGCAACATGCTTAGATACCGTTAGCAGAAATCTGTAGGCGGATACTAAATGTTAACTGGTGGGTGTACTGTACATAACACTGTACTGTTCTGCTCTTTATGCAGTGCTTGAGGCTAAACAAGTTAGGCGTTTGAAATTGATTGATCTGTTTTAATATTCATTCAGTTACCAGTGGAACATTCTTATACTTCATTCTGTACTGGCATTCTCAAATTATTTCCTAAGTGTTACATTGATACAGGAAGAGTTACCTGATGTGGAATATTTTAATAAACTTGGAGTAAAGAATATACAGAAAAATATGTTTAAACAGGGAAAACAGGATATTAAATATGTCTCAAGGAATAATTCCTAACACTGATTATGCCTACCGAAGCTCTGGGAAGTTAAAAATGTTGTAAGGGGATGTATGAACCAAAAAGCATTTCATCCATCAATTCATATTGATATTACACTTTAAATACCAATTCTTAAAGATAAGCTAAAATGATTCTAAGCTGAACTTGACAAACAAACCCTCCTCTGACTCGCCTTGCTGCTGTGGCGTTTCTTGCTGACGGAGGGTGATCCTGGCTGACCGGGGCTGGAGGTTGCTGAGGTGGTGGGGGGCAGGCCGGAGGAAGAGGTGGAGGTGGGAGCCTGCTGCTGGGACACCTTTTGCAGCTCAGCTGCCAGCTGCTTGGGGTCAACACCTGGAGACCTGGGAGGTCTGTCACCTAAACGGGGTTACACCAGCATCGTTATGCAAAGGCTCCCACAGGTTAGAAGGCGAGATAAATCATGAGTACACAACTTTGAGTTGGACATGAAAGGCTGTACAGTGTGGTAGCGCTTTTAAGAATCTCATGGTCTGTTATGCAGACAGAAAGAAATGTATGGCTGAACTTGAGAAAAGAGAGAATTGTGGATGAAAGCGATATGACAAGGGTGTCTAAAAATAGCAGGAGACAAAAGGTAATTGGGATATTCTGAGAAGACAGGGAGAGTAGTGGGGGGAAAGTGATAAGCAGCCATCGCATGTTGGGGTTGGAGTTATACAAACACTGTAGCTCACCTTTGCTGTGCTCCTGGAAATCCAGGTGGTCGGAACCGTCGGAATCAGCCAGCATGTTGAGATCACTGACAGAAGGGAAAATAATTTCACATATAATTCAGAGAATTAAAACTCAAGAAGAAAAGAGATAAAAGAGAAAATAAGCCAAAGACAAACTGAAGAACTATATAGAAGATGAAGAGGACTTACTTACTACAATCAGGGCGGAGATAGTTAGCAATCATGAGTTACTTTTAAATATTTAAAATGGGAAATCAGGAAATATTTCAAACGCACATGTTTCATAGAATTAAATGTGTAATGTGGGGGGAAATTGAGCTTTTTGAAATTCATGACAGTGACTGGAAAAAAGAAAGAAGAGTAGAGACATCAGAGAAATGAAGAGGCAGGAAATGTAAGATGATAGATCAAAGTGATGATCAGAGAATGACGAAGAAAATAAAGAAATAACCGATGGATGAGGGTGGATTGTTAATCATAGAATACAGCAGAGAACGATAAAATGGTATAAAGGTTATACTTACAGTCTGACACACACTTCTGCCTCATTGCATGGCTGCCCGACCAGCCCTTGTACCTCTTCATAGGTTTTCCCCGTCAAAGGAACACCACTCCACTCCAGCACTTGCATTCCTATACGCCATTACACAATTGCACACAGTCATACACACAAGAAAACAATCAAAAAATGTCTGACTTCACCTCAAACCAAATCAAAGGCTTGAAGGGAGTAGCTCTTTAAAAGACTAAAGGGATGAACTCATTCTATAAATACATTTTCGTTGACCAAAATGAGGAACCAGATTAGGGTCTAACATCTATTCTTTGATTAAATTTACAGCTAAAAAATATATACTTTGATTGTTGTACTCCTTGTAAACGTCATGCATTAGACTTCAAGCCAAAACTGGAGCGATAAATGCTTGTGACAGCCGAAACAGCAGCCGTGTGACAGGCTGCCCCTGTGGAGCGCTCAGGCACAGAACTGGTTTAAAAAGAACCTGGAAATGGCTTCATGTTATTTCAGCTATAAAACTATAATTTGTGGGACAGTTTTAAACGTGACGCATTATGGCCTGGAAAGAACACAAAATCCAATCAGATGCTAGTTTCATTCATCTAGTCCAGCAAAGACAAATGTCTCATAGAGGGGACTGATCATTTATTATATTCAATGCAGCAGTGAAAGCTCATATGAATCCACACAGCACAGCAAACCCACTGCATCCTCCAAAAAGCACACCCTGCACACTAGCAGGACTTACAAGGTTTTAAACAGCTCATCAGGAGGCTCCGTTTGCGACGATACTCACGAGCTGCATGTGTGAGTGACAGGGAAGCTACTGTAGTTTCATCATAATATTATTCATCAAATTTTTCACACTTTTGTGGTTGACATGTGTGTTGCAGTTTGCACACATTCAGAGAAACTTGAATTCCAGTGATAAGACAAACAAGCATGTATTCGTACACATAGCGACACGGAGCATCTACACTTGTTGAATCTGGCGACGTTTCTCCGTATTCACACCACAGAGGGTGAGACGCCGTGTTCCCACTGGCAGAACCAAAGTTCTTTGCAGCCATTCTGCTCGGTGTTGATGACAGGGTTACGGCTGTTATCATGGTCGAGTTATCCTCGGGGCTAAGAAACGCTGCAGATATATCTTGACTATCGGGCTGAACAATCATCAACAGCTTCAGGCTGTATTTGTCTTCTTTCTGTGCAATGATGGCGGCTGAGACAGAGTAAGTTTAAAGTAATGGGTAGAAAAGGTTTAAAGCAGAGGCAGGGGATATATATATATAAATATACAACTCTTCTGACCCCAATGTTTCCGTTGATGACACGTCAAGTGCCTGGGTCTATGACTGCTAGGCCCGTTTAGTAATCCATCCATCATTAAAATACAGACTCAAGTTGGAAATTGGAAGATTATGGATCTTGTTTAGTGATTTAAAAAAAATAATAACATGATGTTGTTACTATACAGATCTTTCTTTTTTTGACACTCTAGCAGTGTGGCTCTCGGGATGACAATGTCAAAAAGAATGGATTGCTGTAAACTTTGCGACAGATTGCTGTGAAATTTGCTACAGATATTCAAGCTCCCAAGAGAACATGTTCTAATAACATTGGGGAACCTCAGACTGTTCATCTGGCAACAACATCATGTCAACATTTGAATTTGCAACACCTGCAAAACTGCTAACACTCCCATCGGCCCCAGCTGTACTTTGTGTTTTGTGCCAATTAGTAAATGGCAAATGTTAATATGGTAACATGCTCAACTAAGAAAACTACACCTGTGAAACATCTGCATAAGCATTGTCATTGTGAGCATTTTAGCATGTGGTGTTAGTATTAAGTTGTGCTTAATTAGTGTTTCACAGATTTGCTAGCATGGCTGTAGACTCAAGTAATATCAAGTTACAGTAGGGACTCCAAATATGTTTTAAAGACCCTAAATATTCCCACTATTGTTCCCAACTGTATTTGTTGTATTTGTATTTTTTGATTAAGCAGTGTTTCACTGGAAACATTTAGAATGCCCTGCTAAAGAAGTGGGAGGAAGAGAAACAGCAATTTAAAAGGATTTTTAAAGGAAGGGGAAGGAGACACAGACAAGAACAGAAAGTATGAAAATAATTGCCTATGCTCAAGCACACACACACACACACACACACATCCTCAGAGCGCTGACAGATGGATAGCGCCCTACACAGGTCCACAGCGGGCAGTATTTCTGTCTCTATCCCTGTCTCATCGTCCACAGATCTCCAGTGTGGCAGCTTCAAGAAGGCGCGGGGCACAGCTTTACCAATTGTCCGACATCCTCAACACAGTGGCTCAACACAGAGATTAAAGCGGACTGTGAGCAGACAGGTGGACTGGGAGGCTGAGATGGTTAACTGTACCCAGACTGCACCATGTGAAAGCAATTCCACCTCATGGAATGTGTTATACCACACGGCAACATGCTGAGGTGGTGTCAGTGAGATGTGTGTGGGCGAAATCACAGGTCATAGGGGTTAGTGCACAATGGTTACTTTTCAAAATAGCTAACTGTGGCTGTTGCAGTATCAAGCTACTGTATATGTAAAAGAAGTCCAAATAGTCCGGCACATAACCCCTTGTGATACCCCAACCAGATGTTTTTAAGCATTGTTTTAAAAGGGGACACGGCATGTTAATCAGTTGTCTTCTTATCTCACTCTAAGCAAATACGAATGCTTCATATATAAGAAAATAAATCTCCAGTATATCTTTTGTGATTTATTTCCTTTTCTCCTACAAGTGAAGCAGATTTTTTTTGCACAAGGGGAAGTTTAATTTGGTAGATGAGCTTACCTTCAAGAATTTTTCCTGTTTGTTCTGCAGCTCCACCAGGTAGGACTTTGGCAACATAGGCTCCAATGTCTCCATTACTGCCAGGGACGTCTTTCCCTCCAACCACACGGATACCCAGACCATTTCCTGTTTAAGACCCAAAGCAAAGATTGTTTAGTGGCATTATAAGATAAGATAAGATAAGATAAGATAATCCTTTATTGGCAATCATTCAATGGCAATATCAATAAGTCACTATTGACATTCAACAACACAGAAAAAGAAGGATACAATATGGACACAAATATACTGCCATAACAAGAAAAAATGCATAACTATAAATAACTTACATTCAATAAATCCCTATAACTATAAATAATGAAAATAACAAACCAAAACAAGTTTATTTTCTGAGAAAATACAAGAAATACCGCCCCACAGTTGTGTACCTCTACCAACCATGTCGAGTTGCAGTTTGCATCAAAATCACGTTTTATCCTAGTAGACATTTGTGTGAAATTGTCATAATTAGCGTATTAATTCTTGACTTGACAAAACATGTTTTTTGAAATCACAGTGCTTACTTAATGAACTTAATCAGTTCATCACTGAGTTCAGGTGGATTTCCAAATTTGGATAGATTCCCCTAAGGTTTTCCTGATATAAGAGTTCAGAAGAGTGATACGGACAGACAGATGGACAACTCGAAAACATAATGTGTTCAAATGGAACACATTTTGTTCGGGAATTTTCCAAGTTTTGTCCAAATGCATTTTTTAGGCATTATGTTGGTTATTTGGCAGCTACACTTCGTAAGCCTAAACCGACATAAAAATGAAGGCATTACAACCTTTCTTTGTTACTCAGTACTGGCCAACATGAACACTTTAAATTACTTTTCTCACTGCTTCTGTAGCTATTGCTCTTTTGCCTTTGTAGAACAGTAGACAGCAGCATACATGCCAACCCATCTACTGATTATCAAACAATCCCATATCATATCCCTCCACAGGTAACACATATATAGGCCCTCACCTACAAGAAGCAGAACCTCCTTTATATTACACTATTTAACACGGTTATGGAAGCTGGAACAAAATGACTCCGTTCAGCACCGGGTCCTTTTAGACAGAATGCTTCCTTTGTGGGCTGCTTGTTACTTGCGTAAGATAATCCTGAGTGTGAGGGATACGCCATTTTGAGCATGGCAATGACTGATGAGCATGGAAAAGGGCCAAATCAAAAGGGATGCCAGGAAATGAAATGTCTGCCTGCTTTGAGCCTGGAGGAATGGTGTGATGGAACGTAATGGCAGGGGAAGTGACTTGCTAATTTATTGAGATCTGGCATGAATATCAAGTAAACAGAATGCATGAAGCACAGTGGTCATGGTCCGTTAACCTAATGGGACAATATGATCCATATTAATGTGTACATTCTACTCCCCTTTTTCATTTCTGTTTTATAAACATTAACCATGTGTGTGCTGTAAACGGTGCATAGTTGATGCAGTCAGTAAGCAATGGGGTCAATAAAATATAATGCATGCATCACAGTCAATAAGACATTAGCTTGTAATAAATGCTCTTTGCATGCTGCTTTTGTTCTTGTTGATTGAAATGTAGTAAATTGTGGTACTTTACCTGAGACACTGCGGTCTTTGGGATCCCTCTGCAGTTTGACCCTGAGGTGAGGGAAGGGGTAGTACAGGCCTTTTCCCTGTGGCCCATACACAATGGTGAGATGTCATGTATGTACAAGGCATATGCAACATGGACATGCCATATAGATATTCAGGTGATTGAGTGTGATTTCATGCATTTCATTACTACTTGGACTTGGTATTCAGTGCATGCAGAAACTTTTCTATAGTGTCTGCGTGTACAGTATGTGTGTGTGTGTTTCCTGTTTCACCTGTCTCTTCTCTTGTCCATTCTCTGATCGCCCGTCCCTAGGATTGTCAAACCAGTCAGTCTCCTCTTGCCTAAGGTGGTAGGCTTCAGGGATAAAGACAAGCACTACTTAAAAATCAATCTGAGAACTTGGACATTTTCATTTCACTATATAGAGAATGGGCTTCTTCAGTCTATATACTGTAAAGTACATGCCATTAGGCATAATTAAATTCATGACAAGTCTATACTTAGTAGGGATCGTGACAAACAAAATAAAAACAAATACGAAGAAAACAAGGTGCAGAGAAAGAGTTGATTAATTAGTTCACTTTCTTGTGAAAAGGAGAAAGGATTCCAAGCAACATGAAATTTTACACAGGTATTGTAAAATAGGCAGAAAAAATGCAGTTTGAGATAGAATAAAAATAATTTATTACAGTATGTATAGTGGCATAGTCTCAACCTATGTGTTTTTTTTTCCTATGAATGTAAATGTTACTCCAATTGTTAGGAAAGTGCATGTATTTCTTCTAAACATTGAGTATCAGTACAGTATTACCATATGACATTTCCACAATGTAAAATCGTTGAAACTTGTAAATTAAAGTAGTATTAATTTGCTATTTTAAGAGTGTCTTAAACCTCCCAAACAATTGGTCATCATTTTATGGTGATGTGCATGTGACTTGAGGTGCGGGTTAATATGTTAACTGATGGATGACTAGATAACTGAACTAATACTCTGCCATTGGTTGCATCGTCTCTGTTCAAAGCCATCAGGGAATCACTTAGGGCTGGAATCAAGGCAAATGGATTTACATTGAAAAATGATCGGATCCATATGAATTTATTAGTAATTATGCTGTATTCAAGACAACTCAGAACTGGGATCTTAAAGCCAAAGAGAGAAACAATTGTACCTCTATTAGTATCTTAATTTACTAATAACTTAGTGATGACAACTCAGAATACTGTATGCTTTCAGTAAGTATAGAGGAAAAATAGATAAAGAAGCGGAAGTGAATGTTTGCTCAGAAAATGATGAATTAAAAAAAATGTTTTGCATTATTATTAAAAGTTAAAAGGCATAAATCTGTTCCATGCAATAAATTACAAATATGTCACAATAAAAGCAAATATTCACAACAAGACATGCAAGTTAAAGTTTTATATTTATTACATACAAGTGTTGCAACCACATTGGCATTTAAAAAAATGACAGTATCCTACTTTAATCTATTATTTTCTAGCTATGCCATTAGAGTTTGATAACATTTTGATCTTGCCTATACTTTGTTATCTTAATAATTCAACCCACATATTTACCCACTTATATGATGAAATACACCTAAAATATCTGCTATCCACATTGCACATCAACTACTGTAGAATCTCTAAATATAAGTAATTTGCTGTGTTATTACAGTATACTGTTATTTTGAAGACTAATTGTTAAAGAACTGGTTCATTTGACAGAATTCTGTAAAATTTAACTGGTGCAGGCACTTTTTCAGTGTATCATTAGTGGGGAAAAAAAGTTATCAAAATCTGACTTAAGTTTCGGAGGATTATTTTGCTATTGTGGTTCAAGTCTTGTATCCTCCATGCAGGAATTAAGACTATTAAAAAAACATTTTGAAAGTTGACATAGCTACAAATGTTATATTTGAGCACAAGTGAGCAAATGCCATTTGAGGAGGGGAACCTCCCACACAATGTAGTTGAAACAGAGAGACCATACGGTGTCACGCAGTTAACTATTGTGAGAAAACATTACACAATATCTAGCATGCAGACAGAAATAGTTCATGCATAAAGATACATTCAAGCACAGCCTATAAGACATAGAGCAAAATATACAAAGGCATGCATGTACAATAGATCTCAACCAAAAGTACTGACACCCGAAAACAAAAAGAGAATACATTCACCAAAGTTAAGGTAAGACACATGCAGACATTCAACAAATACACAAAAGCTAAATATCGTAAATAATAGTACTAAATGCAAGAAAGACAAACCATAGCCAGACACTCTAAATGATGAGACATTAAACAGGAAAATATTGACAATATGACAAGTCTGTTTTTTACCTTCACTATCTGACATGGTGCCCTGAAGGTCATCCAGCAGCACGTAACCCCTACCCCTGGTTGGCTCTTCCCTGATATGTTGCTGGGAGTCCTGCAAGGACAGGCAGGAACCAAATTGGTCCCTTGAATCAGCTGAGATGGGCGGTAGAGGTCCCGCTGATGCACGGGCCATGCCCATAGGTTGCCCAACAGGGCTCAATGGGCTCTCTTCCTCCGAGTTTTGGGCCACTATGGGTAATCGGCCACGACCACTTTGCACAATGGGAAGGCTTGTAGGTTTGGTGCGACCAGAGGGGGTTTGATAGCTTGGTACATCTCCAGATGTTTCACCATCCCCCTTAAGCCTCAGCGAAGAGCTGGAAGGGTCTCTTTTAATAGACAAGTCCAGGCCATAGCAAGAAGTGGGCCTGGATGAGGGTCTTGAGCGACTACCACTAGGATAAGCAGAATCCAAACCTAGGCTCTGGCCCAAATTTAGTGACCCAGCCAAGTTGGCACCCAAGGTGGACCCCAGGTATTTCTGTTGTTCTGCAATATTCTTACGAAGGCCGAAGGTAATCTCATCTTGCGAGAGCCGGTTGGATCTTACAGATGCACTGGTAGACCCAAGATAGCTGGTATAGTCTGTCTCCAAACCCCTGTTGTCTGTAATAGAGGAATACTTGGAGGAGGTCTTAGGATCAATCAATGGTGCCTTTTGATTTTGGTACAACAGTGATGCTGGGAGTTGTTTAGCTGCCTGCTTCTCTAGAGTAAGTCGACTGATACTGTACTTGTCTGTCTTTGGATAGTGTCTTTGAGAGTAACTAGAGGTGCTAGAGCTTGGGTTATAGTAGTTCTGGGAGAGGCCTGTCAATTGTTCTATGTTTTCTGTCCCACCAGTACTTCTTCTGAACTCTTGCTTTAGCTGCTGCTTCAGGAGTTTCAGTTCGTAGGGTTCCTCCATTGTATCTTCTTCATCAGGGGTCTTTCCAAAAGTATGGAGTCTAGACGTGGATCCCAGATAGTCAGTAGAACCCAGATCTGCAGCACTCCTACGCAGAAGCTTCTCTGCTTTGGCCAGCTCCCTCTCAGCCAGACTGTAAGATGAAGACAGACCTGTGGAGCCCTTAGCCAGTTCTGCAGCATCTTCCAACAACATGTAACTCCGAGGTGTATGGGGATCTACATCTGTGTAATAGGAATCAGATACAGTTGACATGGGGCTACGTGCTATATTTCCAACATCCAAGGCTCTGAGGTCAAGGTGGTTGCCATATTTGTCATATTTGACTCCCAAGTAAGCTGATGATGTGGGATCAGGCTGGCGGCTAATGACATATTTAGTTGCATCCAGCTCTGAGAGGAGGGCTGCTTGTCTGGCAGCTTTCTGCTGCAACAGGAGCATCTGGTGGTAACTCTGCTGCTGGGAGCTAGTGAGCGAGGGGACAGAGGAGTAGAGAGAGTGGGATTGGTAGGACTGGGGAGTTTGGTAGAGAGACTGCTGGTATTGGCTTTGATTGTATTGGTACTGGCTGTATTTCCCATACTCATGCTTGGTTTGAGGTGGGACAAAGTCATCCAATTCTGACTGAGGAGCTGTTCTGGGACGTTCAAGACCATGACCTTCAATCTCCTCATCTTCACCAATTCCAAGCCCACCCCTTGTCTCTCGGATGTTACTAACCTCACTGTCTGACATGTAGTCTCTGTCCTCGGCAACACTCTGTAAATATGCCCTTTCTCTCTTCTCTCTCTCCTTTAGTAGCACATCTTTTCTACGATTAATGCCCATCTCCAAGTACCTAAGCTTGGCATCAATCTCTTTCTCCTCCTCATCGAGCTCTGCTTGTCTTTTGCGGAGCTTGGAAGACTCACGCTCAACGAGATCTAGCTCATGATCAATGTCTTGCAGGATCTTAGCACGTGCCATGTTGGAATTGCGGCACATTCTTCGGCGGGCCGAACCAGTGGTGTGTGCTGTCTGACCACTCGTTGTTGACTCATCCTCTGACGGTGGATTGGGGAGAGTCCTCTTCACCTTCTTTTGAGTGCCTGTTTGAGTGCCTGTTGGTGAGCCTTTCCCCTGTAGGAAAAGAAAACAAGACAATGATTAGGACTGTAGGAATTCAAATGGTTTTCTTAATCCCCAAAATAAATGAGTCAGCCAGTTATGTAGTCCTCAGAATTTTAATAATGACTTTCTGTGAACCGTATTAGTTCGATAATTGTTATGTGATCAAAGTGAAAAAGTAGAAAATCAATTCTAGTCTTGCCACAAAGTTAATAAAATGTCATGATTTTAGATGAGGACATGAACATGGTGCCAGAACACCTTTTAAGCATACCAGTAAGGTATTCCTGTCCATAAATGTTCCCCACTTCTCACTAAATTGCACATGCCTAAATTTAGTTACAAAATAAGTAATTTATTAGCATTAAACCTCCATGGATCTCTGACAGCTCAGTATTTTCCTGCAAGCTCAGCTCATTTCCTTTTATGTATGTATGAGATTCTCAACAGTGAATTGCCCAGTCTGAAAACTGACTTCCATACCTCATGAGGGCCAGGAGCAACATAAGATGCCTATGTGTGCATTGTGTAACCTATACACTTGTTTCTTTTACTTCCCTTTCTGTATATGTTGCCCTATGTATGTGAACAAACCAAAATTTAAATTACAGATTTTCTTGTTTTCATAACATACAATAAAGTAATATGGTACGGATGCATACTTTAATTCTTAAAATTAAATATAGCAGAATTTAAGCTTGAACATTCAAGTTGGCATTTAGAACTTTGCTAAAGTCTTTATAGTCAGAATTTTGGTTTGGTTTGATACATCACGTCACAGCAATGTAAATGATGGAAACAGCTGCATTGTATGCCATTAAGTTCAATTAATGGAGCACATCTGCCATCTCAAGCATTACATTGACATAGGTATAACCACACTGGCGTGTGTGCCATGCTTAGAATACACAAAGATGGTCTTCTATTGAATTACCATTGTATTCAATGAATCAAATTGTTATTTTTTTCTTCTGCATTTGACCCATCCACCTGTTTTGGAGTTTAAAGCAAACGCTGTGCAGCAACCAGGGAGAATCAACACTTCTAAGGCCAGCCGTGTTGAAGAAAAATGGCAGCAGTATTCCCAGTACCTAACATGCTTGTCATGCTTGTGGTGTGCAAGCTTCCTCGTGCAAACATGAAGAGAACATGCCATCTCTTGCCGTCAGATTATGTAGCTTTGCGGTAAGTGGATCTCATATAATCAAATGACAGGCTTAATAAAATGAGTGGGATACGTAATGGCATAACAAGCCAAAACTAGGAAAAACTGCTTTCATTGGAGTCTCTACCATGGTATTTTATTTTTAACCTTCTGGCCAGAAGGTTAAAAAATGCGCTCAAGCTTGAAACTATTCTCCAAAATATCTAAATTAGATTTGCACATTATTTACCCAAAGAACCATTTAAATGTAAATAACAAAATATTCTTACAGTTAAAATAAACCTGATCTTAGTCAGTGCCTATGTTCTCATATTAATGACAATCAAAGTGATAGGTATATTACTCACAGTATCACCATACTGGGTGCCACATGTTGCCCTTTCTTCTCCTGTTGGACTCATGGGCTTAGGGTCAGACATGGATCTCTGCATTGCTTTTGGTCCCCTTGGACTTGATGGAGAGGCTTTTGATGGATCCGTACTTCCTCTTAGCTTTTGTGGGCTTGTATCACCCAATGATTTCTCATAGGACACAAACTCAAGGGATTTGCTTGGGGATATACAGGGAGATATGGGGGAATAAAGCACATTGGGAGATTTAGGAGGGGCTTGAAGCATAGAGGAATCAACTTTGAGGTTGGGAGACTGGCCTATGTCTAAGGGGATGGGTCGTTTCTTTGGTGAGGTTCTTTCAGAGTCAGACAGCTCCATCCTGGAGTCCATTCGAATGTTCCCTTCTGTATCCGTTTGAATAGAAATCTCAGTGTGGGCTTTAAGAGACATCTCTGACTGCCCACCCCTATCACCCCTGGCAGTGCGTGGCCGGCTTTGCCGGTTTCTGGTCTGAGCCTCCCATTCGTCTTGATCTTCATCATCAGTCTGCACACAACTGTCTACACTCTTTTTAGCACTTCTCTTTTTCCTCCCTGCTGTGTAAGCTTTGCTGACTGCCTCATCCTCTTCATCTGTCTGGCACCCACTATCTGTGATCTTTCGGGACAGTACTGTGCCATCAGGTCCTAAGACAATTGCCTCCTGCACGCCATGCCCTGGTAGGTCCCCACCTGGGTACATCTGACGAAGCTTTTGCTCTTCCAGTTGCATGCGCAGCTGCTCTTGGAGTCTTTGAATCTGTTCAAGCTGCTGCTGTTGCTGGGCATATGTTTCTTTCTGCATCATAAGGTGAGCCTGTCTTTCATCTTCTTGTTGGTTCAGGATATGTTGCTTCATGGCCTGCAGCTCCTCCAGTTCCTTCTGCACCAAAACTTGCTCGTGCTCTCGGAACCGTTGAATCTCTTGGCGCTCCCACTCTAATTCCTCGGCCAAGTGCTGTTGCTTGAGTTTCTCCATCTCTAGCCTCTCACGCTCTGCCTGATACTGGCCATCCCCAGGAACCATGGGTGAAGACAGAGCCTCCAGTGAAGCAGCTATGGCGTCCAGGGATGCATCAGTGTAGGTGTCAAGGGTTAAAGAGGTTGTTGCTGTGGTGGCAGCAGCAATGCTACCCCTTCTAGAAATCTCCAGATTGAGTGGGGCATCTCCTTGTTCCTCTGTTTCAGTAAAGGAGATGGTGGACAGGAAACTGTGGGACCTTGTAAGTGGTAAGTTCTGGAGGTTGGACAGGGAAGGCATTGTATCGCTGGTATGCATACCTGAAAGCGTGTTGTATGTTGTACTAAAGATGGACCCAGGTTGGGTGGTAATGGCATACGTAGATGGGATTGGTGCTGCAACAGAGGAATAGACCACCCCATTTGATGACCTCAAGACACTGCTTGTACCAAAGAGTGTACCAACAGCACTTGTGACTCTGGCTTGGGAATAGGGTGGGATTGTCATTCCTGCGTAAGTCCCTTTCTTGGAGTAGTCAACAGCTTCACCTGTCAAAAGTCAAAAATATCAGTTGAGTCCAAATAATGCAGACGTATTCAATGTTGAAGCAAGCCATGCCTTATCCAAATAATGAAAAAAAGGTGAAAAAGGGAAAAATCCAATGTTGAGAAGTGCAACAAGTATAAACAAGATTTACAGTAACAGCATGCAGGCACATGCAAAAATATTACAGTGAAAGGGCAAAAAAAAATAAACAAATAAACAAATTGTCCATGCAAAACAAAAAGAAAAGCAAAAAACAAACAAAGAAATGCCAAGTTAGCCATGAATGAGTCGAGGCAGTTCAAAGTGACATTTAAGTGACAGGTCTGCAATGTCACTGCACTGACCTGCATCAGAAATCTTTGCTGAGGTAAGATCTACTGCACCCTCTGTGGTACCACTGAAATTATAGCTGTTCTTACTCTTGTAAAAGAACAAGCCAGCCTCTGCTAAGTTAGTGTCCGACATCGACGGTTTAATTCCACCAAACCCTCTCATGCCGTAAGGGGATCGGTCATACTGGTAATGGTCATCACGATATCCAAAACGATCTTCGGGCAGGGGTGTAGTAGGTTGCTGAGTAGTGCAGCTTCCTGCAAATGGGAGGTTGTACACAACATCACAGCATACAGCTCTTTGTCCTGCAGTCAGATCCACTGGTTTGCCATCGTCATCTGTGAGTACAGCTGTGACCACCTCTGCAGAGGCAGCATCCACTGATACCATAGTGTTGAATGGTTTTGTTGTGGTAAGGTCAATAGCTCCAGCCACTCTGGTTGCACCCGTAGTTAATCCATTGGCAACACAACCTGGAATACAAGTGGGTGCAATAGTGACAGGAGTGGTCTGGAAAGTTCCTCCACCTGTGCTTGATCCAACTGAGAGGTTAATAGGGTTTTCTATACCAGCAGGAGTGGAGGACTGAGAATCAATTGGCCGATATACGATTTGAGAAACAGGCTCAAATGCTTTATTTTTTGTTAACTGAAGGGGCACTGAAGATACTTGAGAGGTGTCTACATTGTCACATTGTTCAATTGTGGCAGCACAGGTCACAATTGTGATACTATCAGTCACTATAGAAACAGTGGATGATTCAGCACTGAGATTGACCACAGGTGAATGCACTGCACTGTTCTGACGACTGACATCAGTTGCAAAGGACTGACGTCTTGAGTCTGGGCCAGCAGATAGATCCACACCATTCATGTCTGATTGTGGGTCCACCTTCATAGTCCTAAGATCTACCACCTCAGAAGGTTGGACGGCCTGTCCATTCTGTGCTGGCAATTGGGGCTTAGGTTTCTCCATCGAGATTGGGACACCATTTGCCCTTGGAGCTGGCACTGGTGGTGATGTCCTTTCATGAACAACAGAGACAGTGGTCCTTTGGACTTCTGTGGTGACCACTTGAGAGATCAGGTTAGGCATAACCATGGGTGGCTGTGCAGAGGCAGATATAGCCTCAATTATATGACAAGAACTAGATACATGTTTTTCTGGGCCACAAAACTCTTGACTTTCAATGGATTCTGTGACTCTTGTGTATGCCAGAGGCACTCTGGTTGTTTGAGGAGGGGTTGGTTGTGGATGCTGCTGTGGATAATATTGAAGTTGAGGTTGTGGTTGGTGATAGCTTTGGGGCTGAGCTTGGCATAAAGGAGATGCTGGGCCAGGGCTAGAGGGAGCTTGAGTTGAGACACTGTCTACTGGAGAGCTGGGCTGAGATGGCAATGTGATGACTACATATGTGTCACGAAGATTGCTGGCATATCTTGGAGAAGAGGGAGACTTTGGGGAGGGTTGAAACAGCTTGCTCTCAGAAGGACTCAGATTCAGAGCTATGTCATTCGGACCAGTGGGAAGTACAGTGGGTCTTGGTGGATGTGGGACATGGGCAGGTGAAGAAGGCTGTGAGCTAGGCTTTGGTGCAATTGGTGGTTTGACACCATGTCCTGGCCGGTGGCTATCCCCAATCCCTGCATGAATATATGGCTTTGGGGCAACAGGAGGGGGAACTTGAGGCTTGTACATTGGTGTAACTGCTTGTCTTGTAGGTGGCCCTTGGGCTGCAGTCATAGCCACTATCTGTGGCCTGATTGGAGTTGCTGAAGCCTGAGGTGGAAGTGGGATGGGAGCTTTCCTGGGAAAAACAGTAGGTTTTGGTGGGGTGGGAGGAGGCAGTGGTGGTGCAACAGGTACTTCTGCTTTTTCCTGAGAATTAGCCCTATGCAGGACGCTAGGCTTGGGAGGTAAAGGTGGAGTAGTTGACACTATGCTAGGAATACTGGGTGTGTACTGGGGGACTGTGGGCAAGGGCGAAACACTGGCAATTACTGGGACTGATGTTCTTGGGAGTGCACTAGATAAGTCAATAATATCAAGTTGTGATTCTGTGATTGTGGTGTGAGGTTGCTGACATGATGTGGTCGATGGAGGGGACTCGGTAAACACTGTCACCTGCTCAGTTTCCATAACTGCTGGTGAGTCGGATACTGCAGTTATATCCTCCTTTTTAAGCATACTCTCGTCATCAGAGGACAACTCTCCTGAAGAGCACTGCGTCACCTTTAAGTCTGGAATGGGGTGGAGTGCCCTTCTAGATACAGTGGCTTCCACTTCTGGCTCCTGCTGAGTTGGACTTGTTCCAGGAGTCAGCACTCTTTTAATTAGCTCTTCATAGGCAGTTTCAGCATCCAACAATGGCTTCCCATCTTTGCCTAATGTTACTGTGGTGCTTTTGGATAAGGTATTCTCAGCAGGTTGCAACACAATTTCTGGGTTGCTGCTTATCTTTGTTGGCTGCATTTTTTGATATTCCTGCTCCAGCTTGATGAATTCCTTCCTCTTCTTTATCATGTCTTCATAAACTTCATCTGGTGATCTCAGTGTTTTGGGCTGAGTAGGAACAACAATCTTCTCTGGCTCACCCAGAACAGCTGTTGAATTGTCAATAAGAGATGCATAGGCATAGTCTTCAATAAGCATGCCCCCGTAAAGGGACTCTTTTCCTGGTTGAATCTCGCCTTTGTCAAGCGTTGGAGACTTGGCCCTCAGCATTATTTCCTCATAAGCCTCATCAGCAGTTTTGAGAGTTTTTTTCTGTGGTTGATCAATATTTTGATCATCTGTTGGGGAGTGAAGAGATACTGATAAAGGAAGTTGATAGGTTTTCTGAACTGCTGCGATCTTTGCAGCATGGATTTCAAATCCTTCAGAATCTGATTCAACACTGGGGGAGAAATCAGAGCAGGATGATCGCCTGATTTCCTCCATCTCAGCTTCTTGTCTCAGTTCCTCGGTTGGTGAGGCGTCTTCAATGGGGGAAAGGTTGCTTGGTGGTGTCTTTGGACGCTCTCGCCTCCTTTGGGCTCGAATCTCTTCTTTGTCTTTCTTGGACTTTTTCCCAGATCCCTTCTGTTTTTCTTGCTCCCTGAGCAGCTCCTCTTCTTCCCGTAACTCTTCCTCTTCAGAAGAGTCTTCAATAGTTGGCAGCATTTGACCAGGTTGTCTGTGTTTGGCTTTCCTGTGTTGTTTACCCTCACCAGAACGGATATGGCTGGGACTACTACTGTCACTGTCTTCGTCTAGTGATGAGAGGGATGTAGGGGATGTCCCAGGAGTGAAGCTGGATGCATGTAGACTGGATGACCCCTCACCTCTAGACCGATCATCTGGAGAGTCTGTAAGGCTTTCCATTTCAGGGTCTCCATCATCATTAGGTATACGCATAGGGCCGCTGGTTGAATTCAGCTCCATAGTTCGGAATTTGCGAACTCCAGTACCACTCCCTTCCTTTAGTTCTTGTCCCTCCTCTTTGTATGTATCAGGTTTGTCCAATGAGCCACATAGTTGTTTATCCTCTTCATCATCTGGACTTATAGTGCTTTTCTTGGTAAGTCGCCTGGATTTTCCTGATGTACTCCTCTCTACAGCCTCGGTTGTCTTCTGTTCCATTTGTTTCTTCTCATTCTCTCTTATCTTGCGTCTGATTAGGTTTTCCTCATCAGACGGGGAAGCATCCTCATTTTCACTCATTTCCATAATTTGTTTTCGGATAAATTCCTCATCATCCCCAGATATCGGGCTTTCTTTTCCAAAGCTTTCACTGCTATCATCGAGGGAATCTGCCCTGACATCCATGGGTACAAGTAGCTTTTTCTTTGTAGTACCTTTGGTATTCTTCTCAGAAAGTTCTCGGTCATCTTCTGAGCTGGGTGAGTCAAGTGAGAGAGGAATCACCTCTAATTTACGTCTGGCCTTCACAGCATCTGTTAGCTTCTCCTCATCATCCTTTGGTTGTGTCTGGGCCTCAAGAATGGGTAGAACTGTGCTTTCCAGCTTGGCTAGGTCTGATGGGCTGGTGGGACTGCTGTCCTTGACAGCCATTTCTTTCTGTCCAGGCTCTTTCAAGGTCTCCACTGTTTTCACCTGTTGGATTGAAATACAACAATTATTTTTTTCCCTAGAAACTGCAATACAAATTTAAAAATCAAGACTGGGATTTTTTCGCTTGTTACATGTGAACCATGTGTATGTGCATGTACATTCTTGATGAATAGCAAATGGAGATGAAAAAAGGCTTTCCATAACTCTATTATTGTTATAAAAACAGTATTTTTTCAATACATATATATCCACTCTTCAGGTTTTTGATATATACAGTCTGAAATCATAACATTCTACTGTATTTTGCAGTGTTAAGATAATAATTTTCAATATGGTACAATTTTTAGTTCAGCCATTTCTATATAACTGAAATTCACATCTACCCATCTACTGTACATGTGTTAATTATAGCAGAATCAAAGCAAATGATGTAAAAGATTTTCAAATAATCTACCACTACTTGTACTAAATACTATGGTCACCTCAGCGACTGCATCTTCTTCACAAGACTTTCCCAGAGGCTGAGCTACAACCTCCTTTTTCTCCTCCACGTTAGTGTTCTCCTTTAGACCTTTGACCTGCTCACTAACTACAGACAATGGGATTTCATGTTCTGCTTCAAGGACTGAAGCTACTGATACAGACACATCTCCATTTTCAAAAGCTGTATCTGATACTTCATCCTTCTTTGATATTGTGTTCTTTCCTACATCAAACTCTGCATTGTCATTTTTATCACAGAATATGTTTGTCTCTGAAGACAATATCACTGAAGTAACTTCCTGGATGTTGCCAGCAACAGGTTGTGACTCAACCACTTTTTTGTCAAGTGTGTCTTCCTTCTCTTTGTTTGACACCTTTTGCTCTGAAACTTTCTCTAGTGGTTTCTCATCATGGCCCATCAGAGCTAACGTCTCCCTCTCTCCTTCAGGTTGATTTTCAGCAATACAATAGTTTGTATTAGGTGAACAAGCTTCTGTCTCTTCCTGAACGAGTTTCTTCTCACAGGCGTTATCTCTGGCTTGCGTCTCACTAAAGACAGCTGAGGTTGACACCTTCTCTAAACTTTGTATTGATTCCTTGACATTGACCTTTTCTTGCTCTTGAGGTTCAGGAGATGTAACCACTGCATTCGTAGATTTATCACATGCTTTTAATATTGTTTCTATAGGTGTCTGCGCTTCCTCTTTCTGTGCTATACTCTCTGCTCCGACCATCAGCTTTTCCTCCTCCTCTGACTTCTCTGGCAATAAAACTGTCTCAACAAGGCTATTCTCAGCAGGTGATGGCTCATACTTTGGTCCTGGTTCTTTCTCTTTATGTATCAGTATCTCTTCTGTTGGGATCTCTTCAGCAGCAGTCTGGGCTGTCTCTCTTGCTGTTTCTTTCTTCTTTATTACGGGACAAACTGTCTCTGTTTCAGTGGAGGAGGGGGCTGGACTTGATTCAGCTTTATCAATCCTCTCCTTTTGAGGTTTCTGGTCATTTGCATTCTCAACTGTTTTCTGTTCAATTTTCTCTTTTTCCAAAGCTTTCTCTTCGTCAGCTTTTACCTCAATTGCCTTCTCTGCAGCTGCATACTTCTGAACCTCCTCCTCTTCAAAGGCCTTGCCGTTAGACGATATATTCTCAATACCTGCCTTCTCAACAGCTCTCTCCTCAATGGTTTCTTTTTCAATATGTTTCTCCTCAATCATTGTTTCTTCAGCAGTGCCCTTCACTGTTTCAATCTCAACTGTTTTTTTCTCATCAGGTATTTTCTGCTTATTTTCAATGGTTTTCTCCTCTGTTGCTTCTTCCAGAGCTTTGGTTTCTCCTTCAACATGAGGTGACTTTTCTGCTGGGTCAAGTGGAGTGTGCTCCTCCTCTCTATCTATGGGTTTAATTTCCACTTTATTAACCTGACATTCCTCCTCTGAAGCTAAGACAGGATGTTTGTTGTCTGACACTACTAAATAACTCTCAGATTCTATGCATTTTGCTGCCTCTGGTGTAAATTCTTGCTGGGTCTGATCAGGTTTAGGGACTTCAACATTGTCAACAGGAGCTACATTTTCTGCAACCTCAACTGCAGGTGAAGGAGCACCTTCACTGCATACTGGATTTTCTATCATAGGTTCTGGTTCTACCTTTTTTTCTTTAGTTATTTCATTTTTGACATCAGGTGCTACACTGCCAACCTCAAGTTCTGTAGTGATTTCTGTTTTCTCCACATTAAAAGCTGTGTCTACTCTATTTGATGGAGTTTGACATGCTGGAGTAGCTTCATCTATCTTGGGTTTCTCACTTGGCTTAGCATGCTCTACCTCTGTTATTGTCTCATCTTTTACATTTGCAGCTGGAGAATCTGGCTTTGGATTGAGCTGAACAGGGACTTCCTGTGAGACTGTTGTTGGTATTGAGGCAGGTTGGGGCTCAACTGAATTAGTTGTCACCTCCACAAGCTTTTCTGGAGTGGGCTCCACTTTCTCATCAACTGTCAGGGGAGCAGCAGCCTCACTCTGAGTAATCTTGGGATTTGGCTCTGGTCCTACCTCAGTAGGGACTGTTGTCTTGTCTAAACCTGTATAAGTCAATATATTTTGTGTCTCACGTTCCACAGGGGGAGAAAAGTCCTCTGCCGCATTCTCAAAGCTACTTTGTTGCGGCTCAACTGCTGGGATTGCACTGACAGGTACATTCTGTGCTTGATGCTCAACATTAGATGGCTCTGTCTCAGAGTAAGGATGGTCCTCTGATGCTTTCTCAGAGCTACTCTGTTGTTGCTTAACTGCTGGTATTTCACTTTGTTGATCAGCAGCAGATGGCTCTGTCTCACGTTGAGGATGGTCCTCTGCTATTTCCTCAGAGCTGTTCTGTTGTTGACTGACTGCTGGGATTGGAGGTAAACCTTGAGCTACACTGTCTGAAATTGAAGCTGCTACTACTTTTTGTTCTATTGACTGTGGTATTTCCTGATGGGTGCTATCAGAAGGAGGGGCACTAACGGAAAGAGGGACATCATGATGAGGTGAAATTACTGCATCAGGTGTGGGAAGGGTTTCGGGTACTACCTTGGTATCAGGAGTTGGTGGGGTTAGGTCTGATGCCTCTACTACAGGTTTGCTATCTACAGCAGCAGGGGCAGGGGCAGAAGAGGAAGCAGGAGAAGGTGGTTGCTTCTGTGGGGAAGCCATGGCTGGAGGTGGCATGTCTCCCAGCTGGCCCGACATGGCTCTTTGGGTCTGACAGTTGAGGCAAAGCCATTCTTTCTGTAAGAAAAAGAAAATAATTCATATTAATTGTTGTTTGTTACAATATGATTTCTACAACTACATTAGAAAATAATAAACTGGCTTGTAACTGTTGTATTGTGTTTTGAATTGCACGAAATTACAACGCTGATGAAAATTTCCCCCCAAGAAATTATTCTTGAAAAATGTCTTAATTTTAATTCTAACACAGTTACGTGGACTAAATGTAGTACGTAGTTCAAACGTCACCGTGACAAGGCACCAGTGTAACATCTTCTATTTCAAGGGAAGCTTTTACATTTATGGGATTTAAAGAGACAGGCCTATGCATAATGCATGGTAATGGGACAGGGGTTTACCAAGGCATGTCAGAAAGGGTTGAGTGGCCTGTGAAGACATTTCATGGAGCAGACTTAACAGAGAAACTGTCTTTGAATGTATATGTTGTGTTTTTATAATTGTATAACTTGGTGTGCATATGTGTAAGCATGCTTTAAACATGAGAGTAGAATGTGCACATATCCTTAAACCTGTGTTTAACCCTAACTTGATAGTTCAATTACATTCAAGACTGAAACTATGCTTCCCAAAATTCTGTGCTCCCTGAGCATCTTATTTAGTTCCAATTAAAACTCTATTCAAACACTAAGGCACAATACAGGCCAATTTAAAGAATTGCCAACTGCTGTTTATTCTTTAAGTACCATAATCCTCTTTAAAATCACCTGGGATGTAGTCCTTACCCGAACCTTAACAGCATTGCCTCTTGCAATGGAACAAGAAACAAATACCTTGCTGGCACAGCTGCTCTAGCCATCTCAGAGCTCTGCTAAATCTGTCCTGTCATGGCGAGGTTATTATTGTTGTATATTCCCAGGTACTTACTTAAAAACCGGGCTCGAGAGGAACCTACCTACCCCAAAAGACCTGAAGAGGGCTATAATTCAAGAGGTGCAGCTATTATTAGAGTTCAATATTCAGTACTGCTTTGCTTAAAGTGGTTATAAAAGTGTTGATAAACAATCAAAATACTGGGATTTGAAGAAGGTGCAAACACACACACACACACACACACACACACACGTACCTATCTATGTAATGTGGGGACACCAGACCAGAACATGTATTATGGGAACCACACATGAAAACACGAATCTGTCTTATACACATACAGTGAAGCTAGAGGTAATAGTCAGCATATTTTCAACCCTCCAACACTCTGACATAAACACCTCATTTCACATTTTGCCAAGTGCTTTAACATTCCTCTGTGACCCCCCTCTCTTATGAATGTGTTTGTCTGGCTTAACAGCAGGGTTTATGCTAAATCCGAGTTTCAGAGAAGATCGCAGCCTTCATGTTAAGCCATGTAGCAGACAAGCCACCTCTCTCCAAGCACAGAAAGAAAGAGGGAGACCAGAGGATAGAAGAAGACGACTGAGGGGATGTCGCAGCAGCAAAGTCAGGGTAAATAAGGCATCAGCCGCCCTGTTTCAGTCCATGCTTAAGCAACAGAAAGCTTAGACTCAAGAGAGAATGACACACCTGCATACACATCTCAGTGGCATGTACCCAAACATAAAAAGATATCAAGAATGTTTTGACGGGGCAAATATTTGTATATGTGGCATTGCGAGAAAGAAGTAGATCTGTCGATGGGTTTATTCCCCCTCTACCATTTTCTTTTTCCTTCCTCTTTCTCTCGCTCTCTCCAATTTTATTTGATAAATAATGTAAAAAATCAAGCAAATGTCAAAAGTTTTCCACAAATGCTTTCAACAAAATATTTGAAATACAAAAGAAGATGATTTTAATATCTGGAAGAAAATAAAGATACAGAGACATGGATGGAAACCAACGAAAGAAAAGAAAAAACATGACAGAGATGCCTGTGCTAAGGTTTGCTGACGTTAGTGAGCATTCTCAACTCGACAGAAATCCAGTTAATCCTCAAACATGATGATGGACACAGCACAGATGCAAGTGCATGAGCAAGCACGCGTTATCAACATCCATCCTTGCTGGGAGGACTTGAGATGGGAGTTTCTCCAGCTTGATGACTCTATCAGTTAAACCAGAGAGACCAGGCACTGAGAGCCAGAGAGATGGCCGCCAGATACGAAAAGCTAAAAAACCCACTCAGTCAGACAGCCGGTCAGCCGCAGCCACTTCAGAGCTAGTCATCACCGACTTTATCAACACATCACAACAGCCACACTTAAAGCGTTTACCCCTCCCTAAAAAACACTTGGTCAGTTGTGTTTCCTTTCGCTGCTGTGCAGTGCTAAGTCACCCCTTTTTAAGTTATTTGGACCAGCATCCCTGTTAAAGCAGATATGTTACTTTAGCTCACTACTGCTAAGTGGCCATCTACAATGTAGTTCATACAGACACATCTTACAACAGCAATGACCCTGAAAAGCCATCAAGTCATTGAGTGTCTTCCTGGCTTCACTTAAAGTTACAGCTTTGGCAGCTCTGACTTCAACACCCAGAAACCAAACCATTTCAGATTTCAGTGTTTACCTTCCCAGGTAGCTTGGATCACTTTATACCTAATAATACATGGGGATGGGAAAGGCTTTTCATTTAATGTACAGATTGATAATCAATTATTTTATTGATTTAATGAGTAAAAATACCAACTTGTTGTGACTTCTAGCTTCCAGCTTTGTCTACAGCCATGCTCCAGCGTACCTGGGTACAGTGGTGCTTTGAGCCCAATGCTAACCTGCTCAAAATGGCAATGCTAACATAGTAATGTATAGTGGGCAAATATTTAACAGGTTTACCATTTTAGTTTAGCGTGTTAACATGCCTACATTTGCTCGTTACTACACAAAGTACGGCTGGGTGGATTGTCATTAGTTCTGCAGGTATTTCGCCATAAAACTGTGTATTGGAAAAAAGAAACTTCACTTGATGATGGTGCTTGATAAATAGTAAGGGGATGACCAAAGTTATTATTATTCCTCCCCAGGGGACATGAATTGCTGTACCAAATTTCATTACAAACCATCCACAAAAAAAAAAACTATTGACGAAGCGCTTTTGGATCTGATAGCGATGTGACACAAAAACACAGGAAAGGGGAATAAATTACCCGAAAGGTCATCCAATAGTTGTTCAAATATTTTGCTGAAATACATATAAGTATTTTGGGGGCGGTGATTATTAGGGTTCATTTTTGTGGGAACCATGAATTCCTCCACAAAATTTCATCGCAGTCTATCAAATATTAGAATTAGAAATTTCCATCTAGACAAAAGAGGTGGATCAACCTACCGACAAACCTACATTGCCCGTATTGCACGCTGCTAACATGGCTAAAATGAATGAACAGATTAAATGATGACGGAAATCATTAGTTGCAGCCCTAGGTAGAACTGTCTTTATAAGAATTGTCTTATTTTGTCACCGGAGAAGATGTATCACCAGTTCACCACACCCATTTATTACATTACATTTATTGAGGGGATCTACAGGGTCTATATTAACATGGATGGTACACTTATCTTGCAGCCTTGCCTTGTAATTAACACTAACTTTTATACTACAAGCTGTCAAATAAAAAGTGACATGCCTGTGTGCGTTCCTGTCTATCTGCTGTGATGAGTTCTGCAAAGAGCAGTGTGGATGATTCATAAAAGCAGGGGTGTCACTCGCTCACATCACCATCTTCCAAGGGCGTTTTCTAGCATCATATGTGAATGGTTACCAAAAAAGTTGACACCCACAGAGATGAGTTTGTGACGGTGTTGATGTCATACATATACCCAGATGAAAAGCTTGAAATATTTAGTAGGAAATGACAACTTGCTCCCTCTCTTCCCACATGACTTTTCTCAAACAACATGCAAGCTTATACACGAATGGATAAGGACAGATTCAGTTTGAGTGTTTCCATCTCTCTTTCATCTCCAACTTTGCATCCATCTCAAACATCCTCCAAGGACACGGAAAGGAGACTAACTGAGAACCGCAGACGGCAACCAGATATTAAGACAAGATGGGTTGTCGCCATTGCCCATGTTCGGTTATTGTTTCCAACTGGGGATTGGAGTGTTGTGAAGGTCGGTGCAGTTCTTATATTAAGACTAAGGGTCCCATCTAAATATAGACAAAACCTGGCACCGACAGAGGGAGAAATATAGGATCTAGAGGATGATGGTACAGATGGATTAAGGCAGATGAGAGGATGGAGGAGGAGAGAGGTAGAAGAAATGCGAGGACATGCAAAAACAAGGGTGATAATGGTGTGTGAGAAGCACGAGAAAAACAGGAGGAGGAGAGAGAAGCAAGACGACGAACAAAAGGGAAGCAGGGAGAAGCAAACAGGATGAAACAAAGGACAGTTGGAGAAAAGGAGCATGGTGTAGTGAGGTAAAGGGTGAAGCAGTAGAATAGAAGGAGCTTAATGGTCTTTGGTGGTGACTCAACACCAGCTCCTACCAACAAGCTTAACATTATCACTGTGTGAATCTGTTAATCAATAGCCGGGATGTCAGGACAAGCTGCAGTTTGTGATGAATGCCAAATATAGACCTTATAATGTTAACATACAGATTGGGCATTTAGCTGACGTCACTTACATATATAGTGGCACAACGTCCTGTCCTGCTTCTAGGTGAACTTCTGTGCAAAATCCTGTCATATGTCGGCAGTTTATTGTTATTCTTTTAAAAATATACTGTGCAGTTTGTTCAATGCTGACCGCTAGCAGCTTCAACAGAAAGTTCCACAATTGATCCTTAATTGTTTTCGAAACTGTATCAACGGCACACCTCTTGAAGATATTTGTCCCGAACACGCCCCATATAAGATAAACGGTTGTAATTGGTCCGGCAGATGTCAAGTTGCGTGATATCTGTCCAAAGGGAAGGAGGACTGACCGCATCTGCCAGAGCGAATAAAACACAAGACGCTGTTGAAAGACTAGTTCCCTTTCTGAAAGCTCAAGTCACTTTGCTGTCGCTAAAAGTTAATTCTGGAAGTCGTTGCCCTTTTCTCATTGGTGATTGTGGCTGAGTGGCCAACTTAATTATAATGCACCAGACAAGCAGAACATCACAGCATCAGGTCCTCTGCAAGCCAAAAAAGATCTTTGTCCTAATAAATGTCCCACTGTTATAGATGTCCCCATCTCGGGTTCAATGTGCTGTATGCACCCTTTTGCAGTGGTCCATGCTTATGTGTTAATGTGATAAATGTTATGTGAGCGGTGATAGCCTTAAGGCTGGAGGACTGGGCTTCCAAAATTCCAAAAATAAGCAGCAAATCTGAGCGGGGAAGTTGAATAAACAAATGAAAAAGTTAATTATCAATTATACATACAAATATTTCACTCTACTGAAAGTTGTCAGATGAGGAACAAGAGCCGGAATGTTCTCTCAGCCTTGACAAGTGTTTCAGGCTATGTTGCTACATTGTGGATTGATGTTCCAATGCCAGGTGAGTGAAAACGGTTTGTTTGTATAAGTCTATATTTAGAAAATGGATCCGACACAAAGCAAGAGGTGTGAGAGATTGCCTATGTATATTCTGAGCTCAGGGATTAAGGGCATGTTCTGTCTGCATCTGTGTTCGTTTATCTACAACACACCTCATGATCTGTCTGCATTGTCAGCTTCCCATCGGAGAGAGAAGAAGTTACCTTTTGTCTGAGACACGCAAAGAATTTAAGATGCTTTTCTTTCCTCTCTCAATGGCTATGAAGGATCTTTATTTAAAAAAAAAAAAAGTGTTGGCTCCAGCTTCTAGTCCACCAGTGTTTACGTATCATGTGTCACACTATGGGCACTTTTATCCAAATAGCCATACAGCACAATCAATGTATGCATAATCAGTCTGAACGGCCACCTCAAATCCCTGTTATTCTACCTGTTAAGAGATCCATTCATCAATCGTTTTATAATCAAAACACATTAGCTATATGATGCTAATTTTGCTTCGTCTCTATTGTCAGTTGTTTGCTAACACTTTAGCCAACAAGGTGATAAGATGCCTTGGGCTGTGTGTGTGTTTGCTTGTTTTTCAGTTCCTGGTACACATTATAGTGTATAATGAGCAGTTACTTCATAAAGCGATTCCGCAACTAAGTTCCTCTGTGCAGGTGGAGAGGGGAACAGCGGCAGAAGAGGGGAGAGGAGAGAGAAAAAAACAGGGAAGGGGGAGGAAGAGTGCCACACCCTTCTCCATTCAGACTAAAGGTCGGGCTTAAAGGAGATATGGCATTAAGATTTGGAGATACCGACTGAGAGAAAAGGGGCTGTGTTTTCTTTTAACTGCAACTAGCATGTTATGCTAACTACTGTCCATACATTATATACTTTGTATATGATCATACAGCCATATACAGCACCACATAGTCCACATAGTGTTTTGCAAAGTCTTGTGTGATGTTAAAATTCTTGCTTCACCAGATGTTTTAGCTTGACATTATTTCTGCCTTCAGGTGCTGCTAATGTGACTCACAGGCGCGAGTCACGAGTGCTACGACAAACCAAAACAGTCAGGTTGTCATAGTCTGCACTGCTTGGGGCAGCAATGGCCGGCACCCATATCCCTTGTGACACCCCCACCCTTTTCGACTCCCTATTGGACTTCTCTTTGTGTCACAGTATTCTATCTTGTCTCTTCTCTCCTCGGTTCTGGGCATGCCCTTCCTCCACTATACAGTCACATAGTGTATGGTTTTCAGCTAAGATGCATTTGTGTATTTGGTGACTTCACACCTAATATACAAATGAATAAAAAAGGGGAAGTTTGTGACAAGGATCTTGTCTATTTGTCTCAATCTGTAAATCCAACAAGTGCCTTCCAGCTGCACTGCCTTTACCATATTCTATCCAATAAGGATGAAAGGCATTACTTTAAACGTGGAAAAAAGCTAATCCATTTTCCTCTCAGATTTTTGAATGCATGGAAATTATTTTTGGAAGCGAAGCCATTTCCTAATCCAGGCTCTGCTGTTGGCCGCACTTATTGAATATCAACTTTTAGGGAGAAAGGCAGAGTCAGACACTGCATCCTTCAAAGCGCACCTGCCTTTTCAACTCAAATAAGAAACTCTCCTGTCACTCTAGTAAAGCCTGTTTTCAAGGGGCAGAGAGCAGCAACAGTCAGGATGTAAATACAACAGCCTGTGCTAACGACACGAGGCCGGTGCCAGAATGTGTGTGTTTTCAAGTGTCTGTGTGTCTCTGCCTGCCTGTCCTTGCCTCTCTGTCTCAACAGGGCTCAGTGCTGGCACACATGTTGTCTTGGCTTTTTTCCCCCCCTTCTTGGCGCTAAAGGCTCAGTGGCTAAAATGTCGTTGCTAAGCATGCATGCACCAGTAAATTAGAGAGGGGATGATTGGAAATCATTCTGGAGTGGAGCTAGAGGGGGAGCTGTGTAAAAAAAAAAAGGAAGACAATCAACCGTCTGCAGTGCCTGAGGACAGTTCATTTCAATCGTAGCAATTTCTAAAACAATGTCAAACCACTTGTCACAGCTTGAAGAAGGTCTTGGACCTGGTAAATAGGGAAAACAAGACAGTACTAATTTACCTTGTGTATGCAATCATTCAGGCAAAACATGAATATAATACAGAACATCTCTATTCATGTACCAGCATTCACACTGCCAAATTAACAAAATTACTTCAGACAGAGAGTATTAAACCCACCCACACACACACACACACACACACACACACACACACACACACACAAAACAACACCTTAGTGTCTAAAAATAGCATCCATTTCGAGCCTTCTAAGGTGGCCATGTCCGGGACTCTGTGGGTTGCCTGGTGCAACAGAAAGACTCTTTTAAAAAGGAGGAAATATTAAAGAGGGTACACACAAAATAGCCTAGAGAGAGGGAGAGTGGGAGAGAGGGAGAGAGACAAAGATGCCCTGCAGTAGCTTGTGTTCCCCCCTCTGTAGCTTTTTTAGTGGCTGTGACTATTTCAAGTCACTTCAGCCTCCTGGGCATGTGATGGCGGAGCTGTGAGGCAACTGGGCTCTATGGACCAGATACAGACTAACCTCCATTTACACACAGTTAGTCATCAAACCACAGTAACCAATAGATTCATATCAGAAATGATACAGTATATGCAAGATGTTATAGGTTTAGTAAAGAGGAGAGGTTTTGAGAGGGCGTTGACTGTCAGTGTGTATGACAGATGATACCAAAGGCTGGTATTTCTGCATATGCATATATGTGTATTGTATGTATGACCGCATGCCTTATCAGCCAGTGCAGACTCCGGAGGGTTCAGACTATAGCAGGGTTTTGTTATTCTGTGGGCACCACCACAGAATAACAATGAGGGAGGAAGACACAGGAAACACCACGTATTGAGTGGGTGTTAGGGCATCAAGCCACACAGACGTGAGGACGTGCAAGACATGAGCCAATTCACATACATTCATTCACTGGAGAACTATACCTAACCTTAACTAGTTACTGTGTGACTTAATCCAACACTTCAACTCTGCATAATTCCAACGTCACCCAAAAAACAGTTCTAAAATAAATATTTAGCTTTTGGGTATTGGTATTTGGCATTCAGATAGGTGAAGAAAGCTTAGCAAGGGAAAAATGCTAGCTTTCTACGATCATGTTTAAAAAAATTCACATAAAGCTGCCTTATTTAAAACACATTGTGTAAGTATGATTAGAAATCATTTGCTAATTTTTCCTCTGTTGATTTTTCAGCATGCACTGGAGCCCGAACATCAGTTATGCACGACGTAAAAAGTAGTAGTTTAGCATTAAAATACACTTAAAGTACCAAAAGTAAAAGTATGCATTGTGCTGAAAGGCCCCTTTCAAAATAATATATATTAGATTATAATTATCTATGCATTAGATGTGTGTTCATCACTTTAATGTTGCAACTGGCAAAGGTGGAGATTATTCTAATTACCTTATATACTGCTGGGTCGTTAAATCAATAATAATACATCATCATTTATTAGTTGATTTATATTTTGTATGCTAACCAGCTGCTGACAGTAGCTTCATATTTATCGTTGCCAAAGAAAGAAAATAGGTATATTTCACAAAATGTCAAGCCTTTAAATAAAAAAAGCTTTTGGCATACTTGGTTAAAATCCTGTCTTTGAGGTTAAACAAGTCCTTGAGATGAATGCGATGTCAGTCTTCTAACCTGACAGAGGAAATCTTATTATTCCTTTACAACATTCAACGACTACGATCCTTCTTTTTTTCCAGCCTTTCAGTGTTTAATAATTAAATCCAGGGAGCACATTTGTTATATTGGATCTTAAGCTGGTGGTGAACCAAAGATTGTCATAAAGCTTCAGAATGCTCTCAATATTCCATAGAATTTGGTAAGAAAGGTGAGATTTAGTCAGTTCTCCTTTGTGAAGATGATACACGATACTTTAATTTGTGCTTGTTAGCAAAGGGGTGCCTCTCCCATTTCACGTAAGGCTTCGCCGACGAGCACATTCATTACTGATAAGGGCAACATGACATGGAACTGAACTACAGTACCATCGCTGAGCAGCACTAGACACACACATCTACAGTACAGACTTTCCCTACATCAAAAGGAGCGACAGTGAGAAAGGCATAGGGATAGCACCACTGAGGGAGAGTCTGACACAGAGGAAACACTGCTTAAGAGGAGGATAAGCACCAAAAAAACACTGGTATTAAGTGTGTCTCCCTTAGGCCTTATGATGATTAAAGGATACAGAGAACGAGGACATAAAAGAGGAAGGATGGAAGGAAAAAAAGAAAGAAAGAACCCATGAAGGCGAGTGCTTTTCCTTCTGGGGTGGCTATTTCCACGCCTCATATTGATAAGGATCACGCACAGATACTCGAGTCAAGGATCAAGCCTCGATAGAAAATGACACGTACGCTTTGCATGCCTAACCTTTAGTGTTTTAATTGGAAGACACATAGAACTTTAGCTAAATAGATCCCCAAAAAGCTTCATGTTCACACTCATATTGTGGTGATGAATCAATCAAGCAACACACCTAGATTATGCAAGCTCACACCAGCCTGCCCAGTCTCAGTCATACCCAACTTGGAAGTGCAACAGTCTTGCAAATAAAACATACTGCTCAGTGCCCACACACACACACACACACACACACACACACACACACACACACTCTGACCCACTCACATGCGTCAGCAAGTGAACCCCTACTGACAGCAGACATTATGGCAGCGAACGACACAGAAGCGAGGCACAGTGCGTAAGGAGATGACTCAACCGAGGTGTTGTGAATGTCTGCATGTCTCCCATAGTAATTCTCCAGAACTCGTTCTATTCTAGTTCAGCGAACCCTTTATTAATATGAGTAATTCTTAAATTGTATGTAGTTCGAGATGAGTCCAAGATGATTCATCCTTCTTGTACCAATATCATTCTTAAAAACAAGACTGAGCTGACATTCTGGCTTTAAGACAAGATGGTGTTGAAGGATCTATATCCAATTAGAGCATCAGTGGCTTGGATGCCCATTTCTCCAGCATAATTACATTTTTCCCCATGCTTGGCCTCAATTAAGTGATTGTGCACTTCAGCTCCTCATTATCCCTGCAAGCATGTGAAATTAGGAGCTGAAGAAAAGGACAAGAATCCGAAAAATGAAAATAACTTGAGTCTTTATTAGTGCTGTCACGACTGTAAACAAATGGCGGCCATCTTGTTTTGAAATGGTGCTGAAGTGGCGGTGCAGGGGACAATTTAATAATATGTAGAACATTCATTGCTGTATTTCACAGTGATCAGATAATAAATACTCACACCAATAACCGATAACGCAACTACAATAGAGACATGGGTCATTCTAACTTTTCAATTTGCAGGATACATGCTATACTGGCATGTCAAACAGTACGGTAAATATAAAGCTTCAACAGCCGGTTAGCTTAGCTTAGCACTAAAACTGGAAACGGGCAGAAACACTGAGCCTGGCTCAGTCCAAAGATAACAACATCAGCCAACCAGCACCTCTAAAGCACACTAAATAACACGCTCTTTGTTTGTACAAAAACATAAGTGTAGAAAAACACAATTCACTGTTTTAAGGGTTATGTCCGACACTCCAGAAAGTTAGTGCTCTGAGACAATGAAATACCCTCTTTTCAGTCTTGAAGCTAAGCTAAGGTAACAAGCGTCTGTCTGTAGCCTTAATGGACAGACATAAGAGATCAGTATCGATCTTCTCATCTATCTCTCTGTGAGGAAAGGAATAAGCATATTTCCTAAAATATCAAATGAGTCCTTTGATCCGTCGGCACTGTACTGACTTACAAAATGTGTTTATTCTTACATTTTTTAAGAATGTCATATCTCAGTAATACTTATAGAAAGAAAATGAGTAGAAGTATATATTTCTCAGAAGTCCACATGATTTTACCCATATCTGTTCTTTAACAAATCAAAGTTGATTTCCCATTAGACATTGATACGGTGGAGTCCACTCCAAGCTTAGTTCAATTCGCTGTTCCGGAAGACTCCAGAAATACACAGCAGATTACTAAAGGAAGGCACACTTGAACCTCCGGCTAACAAAGTAGCTGACACGTGATAGGATAGAGCTGCTGCTGGACAAACACGTGATTGTGCCCTGACTCGCATGACCATGTCAAGAGGATTAAGAGTGGCATGTAGACAACTAAGATATATTGTATGAAATAATAAATAACAACTGAAAACACGTTTTGGCCTCGATTCCCATAATGTTCTGATCCTACACCACGGAGTACCTTCTGCTCTGTGGAACTCAACGCAGTCTTGTGAAGTTGCATCCATACGAGACAAAACACTACGGTAACACCAGCAAACCGGTCCCCACACCTCCGGAGATAAGCAGGCCAAAAGTGTTTGGTTTCCACGTCGTTATTAAGCTGAGACGATGAACGGACACAATCTCATATCCACAAACACGCACAAGCGAACGATCAAGCATCACACAAATCACTCAAGCGTGCATTAGATTTCGATACAAAAGACCAGTTGATAAGAAATTTGTGCATTCAGCCAAACAAGAATACACACATGCAGACATGGTCACATATATACACCGTACACACACATGCTGGGTATTCAGTTTCAGAGTCAAGTGTCCTCTTTGACGTCCATTGAAACAACCTAAATTATCTCTCTGGCCCACCTCTCCACTAACGAAAGCTTGATAGTAATGAGACTGCCATTTTAAAATGCAGTATAAGTGACCACATCCACTTATTCAGTGGTGAAATGTGTGCAGATGTTGTTACAGTCTATTTGGGGTAAACTAATGAACTTATTACAACTAATAACATGCTGTCCTCTTTTCAGAGTGCTTTGCAAGATGCTAGTGGGGAAAAACACAGAGCTGAAAACTCCTGATGTTATCTTTACAGTGACCTATTTCAATGAGGATTTTGGCGTTCTATTTATACAAGACGGATTGCATAAATTACTGGTAGGAGTACAACAATCTGTGGTGTTTAAGAAAACTGTAGTTCTTACCTCTCCAAAATGGGGAGTAGGATTAAATCCACAAAGATTGCAAACTGTCTTCTTGCACTTGGTGCACAAGCAGTAGTTGGGCGTGTCTGCTGATCCAACGTTCAGCTCCACATTACAGAGGGGGCAGCTTCCCTTTGCTGTTGAGGCTGGGGCAGGGGCAGGTGCAGGTGCTGGTTTGGCTGCTGTCGTCTTCTCTTCCTGCTCCACAGAAATGGTTCTGGGGGGTTTCTTGGACTTAGCAGGTGGGGTGTCAGGAGCAGAGTCCGAATCAGGAGGAGACCCAGGAGCAGAGAATGGGGACTCAGGTGGTGAGCCGGGGCCAGAATCCAGAGGGGAACCTGGTTCCGAGTCTGGCGGCGACCCAGGTGGAGAAACCGCTGCCTTCTCGACCTCTCCAGAGACAAGATTGGTGGCTGAACTCAAGAACGACGATCCAAAGCTGAACATCTGAGAAGCAGCAGCGGGAGGTTTTGCTGATTCTGTCAACCCTCCAAAACCTCCAAACAACTTCCCAGCCACTGACTCCTCCTGCTTTGGGGCGGCCTGCGCTTGAGGCTTCGACGATTCCATCAAGCCACCAAACCCACCAAACAGTTTCCCTGTTACGGACTCGGCAGCTTGTGAAGCAGACGCAGGAGGTTTGGTGTCTGTTAAGCCTCCCAGACTGATACCTCCCAAGCTCCCAAAAAAGCTGGACTCCTGTTTGGCTTTAGCTGGAGACTGCTGTGGACTGGACTTTGGCTGGATGGGTCTGCCTGTCTTGGGGTCAATCTTGGGGGATCCCCCCAATGAGGAGCCGGGGGAAAGCGGTCCGGGAGAAGTAGGACCTGGGGATTTCTGCCTCGGTGTGGTTGGCGGCGTCAACCCTTGGTCGGTAGTACTCTGCTGCTTTATCAGCAGCTTGCCAGGCTTGCCAGGTGCCTGTCTGTGGGGCGAGGGCGGGGCCGAGCCTTGTTTGGGTTTTGTCATGCCAGGGGGATCCATACCTCCCATCGCTCGCTGCATCTGGCAGTTCAGACATAACCACTCTTTACCCTATGCATAAAACAAAAGATGGGTTAGATTTGACTGGAACACATTTCCACACTGTTCATCAATGGCATGTGTAATTATAGGATAAACACAGGCAAGCATAACCAATTAAATCCCTAAAATACCCGTTTTATTTTTGTTTAGCGTAAAATAAAGACAAATTCAGAGACTTGTCCACTAATTAGTGTTTCAAATGATGTTGAAGCCTGTTTTCTCTTGGCAAATTGTTTCTTTTAACATGAGAGAATTCAAACAGTAAATACTAATAAGGAAAAAAAAACATGTATGTATATTATTTGTTTGTTTTTTCTGCATAATTGTTTCAATTCAGCAATAACACAAAGTCTGTTAGCAGAAAGGCAAATACTACTCATGTATCATTTTCCTTCATTTATTAGAGGTACTGTACATGTTAGACCATTGTAAACAGTTGCATTGTATTGCCTTTGTTCTGACCATACAGCACATGATCCCAGAAAAGCCTGGCTACACCGCTGTGCTCTTTGTTACGCGCAAAGTGCATCTCAGTTTCCACTGTGTGCAAACCACAGTGTTTAGAAGGGCTAATGTTGACAATTTGATCACTATCGAGAACAGAACAATGTGTATATTGGTACTGTAACTGCAAATAGCATTTACTTTGTGGAGATATTATTCTGAATTCAAAATCGACAAATATCAGATTCCTGAAGTGATCGATCTGCTAAAGAAATAACCCCAACTTTGACATGTATCATTATAAATCTCGAGAAGAGGCTCGAGCAGAAGGAACCAGTCATACTGCTGTGCTGTAATCATGTGTGACCGAGTGTCGTCACAGGCTGGCACAGTATCTTCCTGTGGCCATGACATGAGTCACCATGATCAACATTCCCTGGGTCCATATGGTCCCTCTGTTCCTCAAATGCTGCCTCTCTTATGAGATGCAGTCCCTTTGCTTGGCTCTGAGAACAGCAATATGCTGCTAACAGGCTAGTGTGTCTTGGATTCAACAATACAGTACAATACATACGTGATCTTATTTTTTAAATCGTATTGTTTATTCATTTTAAACATGCAAATCTTCAATTATTTCCATTGTTTCCAATAGTTATGGTACAGTTTGACCCTTTTTGAGAATTTTCTCTCTCTATGTCACAAAGTAATTTCATGTTGATTTTTGCAGGAAAAACGACGTCTTAGTCTGAATATAGATTTAATAACCTTTTAGGATTACATTTTTGCAGAATAATGTGGATTGAGCAAAGAGAATTGATATTTCAAAAACACACAATTTAATAATGTGTGACCTTTCATACCCCTGACATCAATGACATGGTCTCTCTTGTGTATTATTAGATGAATGCCAGTATACCCAGCAGCTTATTGAAGAAATGAGAAAGATTTTTCTAACTTTGAAAAGAAAAAAAAAGAAGAAAAAAAACAATCACTTACCGCTGAGTCTGGGGGGCTGAATCCACAGAGGCTGCAGACCTGGTTCTTACACTCAGTGCAGTTATTGTAATTAGGTGGGTCCTTAGACCCAAGGTTCAGCTGGGTGGTCTTACACAGTGGACAGAGTCCACCTCCGGGCTTTCCAGCCCCCTGCTGACCAGGAGGACCTCCACTCTTTGCTGGTTCTCCAGGATGAGCCCCAGGGCCTGGTGGCCCTTGCTGTTTGGGTCCAGGCTTCCCAGGTCCTTGTTGAGGGGGTCCACCTTTTTGCTGACCTGGTGGTCCTTGACCTGGTTTGGGGCTCTGTTGCCCTGGGAGTCCCTGGCCTGGTTGACCCTGACCTTGCCTGGGGGCCTGCCCAGGGGGTACTTGGCCAGGAGCACCTTGGCCAGATTTGGGCCCCTGGCCTGGTTGTCCCTGTCCTTGCTTGGGGGCCTGCCCAGGGGGTCCTTGGCCAGGAGGACCCTGGCCTTGTGGACCCTGACCTTGCCTGGGTCCTTGCCCAGGGGGTCCTTGGCCAGGTGGACCCTGGCCTGGTGGTCCCTGACCTTGCCTGGGTCCTTGCCCAGGGGGTCCTTGGCCAGGAGGACCCTGGCCTTGTGGACCCTGACCTTGCCTGGGTCCTTGCCCAGGGGGTCCTTGGCCAGGAGGACCCTGGCCTGATTTGGGTCCCTGGCTTGGTGGTCCCTGACCTTGCCTGGGTCCCTGCCCAGGGGGTACTTGACCTGGCTTTGGCCCCTGTCCAGGAGGGCCCTGACCCTGTTTCGGAGGTCCTCCCTGTTGTGGTCCCTTTGGACCTGGCCCTTGCTGAGGGCCCTTGCCTGGTGGCTTTCCTCCTTGCTTGGAATCAGATGTTGTAGATACATCTCCCTCATCCTCATCCCCAAATAGTCCAAACTTTGGGATGTTGACAGTATCGCCCATGGAGGATATGGAGGAGGAGACAGAGGAGGTCATAGATGACACAGCACTGAGGGGGTTGGCCCCGCTGAGGAAGCTGGATCCAAACATGCCGGACGACTTGGTCTCTGGGTCTTTTGGCTCCTGCCGGAATCTGGATTCAAAAAGGCTGAGGGACGAGGGGCTGCGGCCCGGTGTGGGCTTGCTAGGTAGACCCTGGTTGAAGGCGTCTACAGTTCGACTCTTACTGAGACCTGTAGGGCCCCTGGAGGCCCCTACCTGCTGGGAATGCAGATGGGTATCAGATTCTGATGTTCTGAAAAACAGAAAAACAGAGACAGTTTTTGTTAGCACTGCTTTTATTGCTATTGTTGATTTGTGTTTTCTTTGGCAATGTGACAAAATTGTATAAGCCAAATCTAAACTAACTCAGCAGCAACAGCTGACCCAGCGCCAAAATAAAAACAGGCCCAACTTTTAATGAAATATACTTTAGCTCCTTTACCTCTTCCCTTCATTTGCCCCTATAATTTGTTTGATGGTGATCAAGCTCATGAAGACTACAACCTAAATCTCTCTTTCGGCTGAAATAGTATTATTAGATACTCAAACAAACATCACTCATGCTGTCTGAAATAAATTAACAAAGTATCAGTAATGTAGTATTTGTAATGCATGTACTATTTTACCATCTCAAAAAATATTGCTTAGGTTATTTACTAACTCATCTGCTTCTACTGAAGCTTCATTGTGCTAAGTTAAGGCCATAGAACTAGCCCTTTGTTAATATCGGGGCCTTTCAACACATCAGTGAACACAGAGTGTGTAGCTATAGCAGTCCTGGGGCGAAGCTGAAAGGAAAGTGACTACTGCTGAATGACATGGAGTGTGGATCATTGAGATAGAAAGGGAAATGCTCGCCTGCATGAGGGTAAGCTGAGACATCTTTGTTAGCTCAGACTGAGAGGCAACATACACAACCTACACACACCGCTATAGGCACAAGCGTGAAAGTCAACGGGATCCTTCGAGAAATGCATCAACGGACTAATGGGCTAAATGCTTTGTTATTGTATGATGCTGTGTGTATGCAACATACAGACCTAGTGGTTTCTTAGGCTGCTGTCTGAAAGTCCCTGGTGCTTCTGCCATTACGTCTGAGATAAATTACATTATGTGGCAATAAAGTTTAATGCTGTAATGAAAACAGCATTTGATTACGTTTTATAGTGAGCACTGAGTAATACAAGACTATGCATGGTAAGAGCCTGGAAAACGTTGTAAGCAGTAGTCGTGTTGCAATGTCCCCGCTATTGGCCCGTCCACTGCAGCGGGTTGCTTTTCAGCACCACGCACAGCAGCAGTGTGTTTCAGCACCATGGACAGCGACCAGACTCCAGGACCGATACCTCGACAGAATACTATGAAATCCGACAAAACTAAATCAGAAAGCAGCAGGAGGGAAGCCTGGACTGATGACATTAATGCTGCTGTTCTATTTATAGTCATATTAATATTAATGCACCCCCCCATCTCTAGCTCAGATATAAATAACATTTCTCCCCAATTGGAGCCAATTAGCGGTACCGCACATTATGTCACCTTATCAGATATCGAGGGATCTTTCACTATTATCTGAGTAACATTCACATCTGAAGCATAATGGAATTGGCATATATTGTTTTCATTGGCAGCTTTCTACCTCCCCCTCCACAACACAGCACATTTCCCACGCAACCGATTTAAATCCAACGAATGCGAAATCCTGAGGAGTAAGTAGAGAGTCTGATAGGCAATATTAGACACTGATTAACCATTCACCATTTCAGACTGATTTCACTAAAAGGAGATCTGTGCATCCGTGTAAAACAGGGTAGGCCTACACAACGAGACAATCAATTGATTAGTATTATTATTTTGGTATGCAGAGTATCAGATGTTAATGATAATCCATTCCGGTGAGCTCTAAGAATAGAATAATTTCTTGGCGCGGATGAAAGGCTCAAACATGGGCGTGAACGAGCTCGCTGCCTCCTTACGGCATCTTCCAAATGATGCTTCACACTACCACAACACATCCACTCGTTCTCTCTCACGTATCACAGCCGGGTTAGTGTGGATATTTTAAGTGCATAAAAAATAAAATGCTGGTGAATATAGCCCTGCCTTCGTGCAGCTGCTGCGCCTCCGGGCTGCCTGCCTTGCGCCCTTGACATCGCCGCGGCGAGCTGCCTCCGCTGCTCCTCGCTGAGTTCACTTAGGTTGACCGGAGTCCCATCGGGGACCCGGACGAAGCCGCCCTTCCCGTCAGGTGCCAGACCCTCTGGTAGCCCAGACGGCGGCCCTTCGCCTCCTTCCAGGCTCGCTTCGTTCCCCATGATCGACCCCTCCCGTCCCTGTATTCGGATTAATGTAGGATCCGAGCCGTCTCCGCGTTTTTATGTCCAAAGCGCGCAGCGAACACGGTGTCCCTCGGTGTCTCGAAGCATCTCAGATGGTTTATTTTCAGCGGTTATTGTCCTTCCATGTGCTGTCCCTCCATTTCCCTCGTTTCTCCTTGTTTTTCTGTGTCGCGCATCTCTGCAGCTGTACGTACACCACAGTCACCACAGTTTTCCGTGAGGGGGGTCTCCGTCTTACTATTGCTCACAGTCACAGAAGGTGGTTTCCGGTAGGTTTTACAAAATAAAATAATTTTATTAGATGGCATTAATGTAATTTTTCAGTTTAAAGACTTTGGAAAAAAATAACTACATAATATATAACCTACAATTAACAGACACAATGAAGACAGTGATGCTTGCATACACAGTATAGCCTACTACTACACAATGAATAGGTATGTAGGTCGTATATACCAGATGAGCTGAACACAATTCAAAGCTTCACTGAAAAAAAATCAGCTCGAGTTTTGCGCCACCATTCTAGCACTTCATTCATTAAAACCTCTAATATAACATTTTGAGGCCTTTATATTGAAACCAAACTTGTAGTACTTCCGTTCCGTTCTCTGTAGCGCACATCCTCACGACTCTTCTGCTCACCGCGCATGTTCCGCCTGTGACAGGTGATCAGAAGCCATCAGCGGAGGAAAATATGTTTTTAAAGGGGACTTCCTGAGCTAAATGTGTCTGGTTTGATTGTCTAAATAATAGAGGCTGATGGGAACATAAAGGACAGGTTGGAACACTGAAGCTTTTCTTTTTTTCTGGTCGTTTATTAAGGCTTTAAAGTAGAAAGAAGAGAGTTGTGTATATTGTTTGTAGGTCAAGTATGTGGGGCTCAAGCGAAAGGCGTATGTATGAGCACACACCCCACCTCTCCACATACAAAGTTTCAGTATTGGGATATCACAGGATGAGAAATTATAATAAATAATATGTGCATTTTTATCCATCCTGACCAGCCATTCAGATCTCAGAGCAACAAAAACCGTTAGAGCAATCTCATTCAAAATGTCATACATCTAATTTTAGGGGAAATTGCCATGAAATATTCAAATACACAGATAAAACATCTGCGAAGGTCTTCAGATGACTCACAGCATGAATACTATCTCTGCTTTGTTCTTTTTTTCCAGTTGGCAGCTGTAGGATGTCTCATTTTATATCTAAACCCTTTATATTCTCAAATATGTTAATGTGCAACTGAAGGCTGGCAGAAGCATGTGCGGAAATCAATTTGGCTATAAATTACAAGGAACTCTTTATATCTTGTCTGTTGTTGTTCTCATGGAGAACCCTGCATGTAATCCAATGAGTGTAATTATAAAAGATCACCAATGAATAGACAACACAGAGGCTGCAGTATGTTGCATTACCAATATGTGTACATCAAAACAAAATGGTATACAGTGCAAATGTCTTAGATCAGCCCACATGCTGAAAATGACAGCAGAACAAACCTACAGTATACTGTATATATTAGTGCCACTGTACTCAGAATATGCACAAGCAGTCACCAGATCCAGCGAGGAGGATATTAAAATACGTCGCCTCTGCTGTACATCAAGCTGATGTGCTGCAATCTGACAGCGAGTGCTCATTTGCTCTGTTGTCTGTGGAGCTCTGGGGCAGATGTGTCCTCTATGCACCCAGCTCAGAGCCCTCGGTACCTGGGCACGGGTGGAGAGGAAGACCGGGGGACTAGTCTGTATCTCAGCCAAAGTTCAATATTTATTTGTTTCCGTCCTTTTTTTCCCCTTTCAACATTAAAAACATCTGGATAAAAGCATCAAAGACTATGTGACACAACAGATCATCATTTAAACCGACGACAGCTCCAGCAAGTGGGACAAATTTATTTGATTTTGTGTGTAGTGACTCTACCCATTTGATTTGACTAAAAAATGATAACACAAATAGCTCAATTGGAATCATTAGGGGAATGCACATCAAGTGTGAAGAAAAGCTCTATACAAGTGCAGTCCATTTACCATTCCAGTCTTTATGCTAAGCTAAGCTAACCGTCGTCTGGCTCTGCAGTGACTTCTTCCAGACATCTTTTCATCCATCTCTCAGCAGGGAAGAAATATATCTCTCAAAGGTTCAAATTGTCCCTTTACAGTAGAGGTGGTAACATGGTCATGTGAATACGATGTTGACCTTGTTGCGGCCACATGGTTCAAATTCCAGCTTCACTATTTTCTTTCATGCTGTGCTTTATTTCCCTCAGCTATCATATCGCTTTTCTTTAAACTGCACATTTAGAATCATATTTTCTTGATCCCTGTCCTCCTTATTCTCCTCCTCGCCTCAGTGTCTGTGTGTAGGCAGAGGTGAGTCTTGGTTTCTGTCTTCAGTGATATACAATGGTGGTGGAGCGATGGCTCTGCTCCTCCCCTTCTTCCCGCTGATCGCTGAAGCATGGTCTGATTGTCTCTACGCTGTGAGGCGGAAGCAGCCCGTACATGCATGCTCGCTCTCTCTCTCCCTCTGTATCTCACCCACACATTCACATAAACACACTGACTGAAGCATCCAGCCGTGCAAAGCAAACGCTATTCACCCGGACAGACAGACGGACACATACACACAGGTGTAAACACACAACATCAAACACAGGCCTTGGGACAAGCACTCTCTGAGGCATGTGCAAACCCTGCAGTTTATACAGACACACACACACACACACACACACACACACACACACCTGCATACAGTGTACACAGAGTAGACTCACTAGTACAATGCTATCAGGGCCCTTTAAGCATATTTCTGTTTTAGAGCAAACAACCCAATGAATTTGTATCCGTTATTGAAACATATACCAGTGACCGAAGAAGTACTCAGATCCCAGATAAAAAAAGTACTAATTTTCAGCATATCATTTTTTTATGCAAAATCTTTATGTAAAATGTAACAAGTACAATGTTTCCTTCTGAAATGTAGTTTAAAAGAAGTATACTAAGTACAAATACCTTAAAACTGCACATAAGTACAGTAGTTATACTTCCCACCTCTGAATGTATATTTGACATATACAGCCTATGTGAGCTGTATTTGTGCCGTGTAGCCTGGTCAATGTAACTTGAGGCTGGTAACCGGATATCACACACTGCACTGTGTTCATTAAATTTGAATACTCGGTTGGGGTACGAGGCAAAGACACTAACAAAGGCAATTTATTTTGCTGCTGCAGAGATCGGTGGCAGTTGAACTACTAAACAAAGTACTCATTTTTTCTTCCAAAATACAACAAGTTGCAGGTTTACCCCAAAACACCTATAATACCTTTTAGACATACATGTACCACAACGGCTCTTTCTCCCCTGTGAGAAGGTTAAGTTTCTGTCTCAAACAAGGTACTAGAACCTTCCCTAAAGAGCTTTAGCATCATAATCCCCTCTTCTATCCAGAATCAAGTGGTTACTTCTTCAAAAGACAAGCAAAAATTAGTGACATACCTTCACTTTAGTGTGTTCCAGGCAGGAGTTTGTATCCTCAAAGTCACTGTGTGAGGAGGTGAGGCTGTTTAATTTCTGGTACATCCGGACTGAGCCGTTCTCATCCCTATTACCAACCTGACACACCTAACACCGCCCCTCAATGCCAATTTCTCCTGACCAGCGAGACGCTGTGGACTAAAAATACCTTTAAAGTCATGGAGGCTCCCTTCCTTACCTCACTCGATCTTACTATCTGCATGCCTGCGCACAGGCGCACCTGCTGCCAACACACACACACACACACACAAGCTGTGACACAAAGACACACTCATGCACAGACATAAGAGGTCCCTCTAATCCTCTTTTCTTCTGAGCGATATAGGCCAATCACACACTGCTCTGCTCTGTTTTTTCTGAACACACAGTGATTAAGTCCTGCTGTAAAGTTAACTCACTGGCAATCAACTGAAACAACAACATAAAATACAAGAAGAAAAAGGTTTCCAAATCAATTATTCATCTGTTGCCAAACTAGATTTTACCCTCAGAATACTTTCTCTTGCAGCATCCACAAATGCCCCCAAAGGTGCACTGAGAAGCCCTAATCCACCATCTGTTGAGCCCAGGAAACACAAACAAATTCAGTGGATGACATTACAGGAAACATATATGTCTGCAGTACATCTTTCAGCCGTCTTTCTGTTTCACTGCATGTAGAGGCAGTTTACTTCCAGCTAGATTCTCTGTGAATAACTGTCCTCGCTCCCTGAAGACAAACAAAGGCATCTGATTCTGGTACTCAACACAATGCCAGCGTTGTACAAGTCACTTTTGTTTCATACAAATACACAACAGTACAAATACACAAGGCACCAGCATGCAAAGTCAAGAAGAAATATGTGCTTTGAACTGACGAAAAGCTTGAATTAATGCTCGTCTCTGAGATTTACTGACATGAAGTGTGTTGAATATCTGCAAAGATGTGCTGAACGCTAAATCACACATGACGTGCTTCTGTCTGGCGGCTCAACAGCTCTTCTGTTGCACATTGCCTCACCTGCCTCTCCTCGTCATGAGTGAGGTGAATCTAATAGAAAAGGTGTATGGAGTAACTAAGAGATCATAGTGTTCACTTCTCCTGTCAGTTTAAATCAATGTAAGGAAGTCATAAAAATGTACCTATCAAGGATAAAGATTATCATTTTCGGACAATGAAACAGATATGTAATTAGTGTCTGTAAGATTTCTTTTAAGGAGGTTGTTGTGGTCCGTGGGTGAAGGGCGTGGGAAGGAGACTTTAACTGGCAACTGTTAATAGGATTTATATGGTCACAGTCTGGAAGCCAATCTCCAAACGCCACCAGTCCAGTGGCTGATTGAAGCTATAATATTTGTTATACATCTAGAAGGTAGCCACAGTGACATCCCTGATTTAACTGTAGCAATTCTCAGTTTGTTCCAGGCACTCTTCTTCACACTGAGATCACTCAGATAGTGTGACAGTTCTCTGATGTCTTGTTCCTTGCAAGTTTTCATTCCCGCGAGTATACCAGACAACTTCTTTGTCTCTCCAACAGAGGCTGCCGGTGCTAATTAACAAGGTTTTTCCACAGTGTTTCACACAAAAGCTGCTGCCAGAAATGAAAACACATCGCCGTTGAAAGACACACCTAAAACCGGGGTTTATAAGAGCCAAAAAGCCTGCAAGAATGGACATTGCGCTTAAGATGCATCATGGTGTTATAGCTCACATCTGACTCATGCCCGTGTTATCCATGCAATTCATTTTCGTTGGACAAATGTGGGATTTGAGAGAAACATTTCAATGCTTGGCTCATCAGTATAATGGATTTGTGTTGTCTCCTCCTCTCCTCATCACCCACTCTTACTCCACATTCATTTTTCTAAGTGAATTGACAGCAGCTGACATCCTTACTAATGCTGCTCCGGGGTCTAATGGGCTGATTCATCAGAAGTGGAAGCGGACTAAGATGAGTTGTTCAGGAGAAAAAAAAATAAGATCGTTTTAGAAAGAAAAGGGTTGAGAGATAATGTCAAAGTAATGCGGTTTGAATGCCAATCAAGTCATAAACAACCACACAGCTCATGAATCATCAACAACACACACCTGTTGTCAAGGTAGTGAGTCATTGCCAGTGACTTCATCACTTGGCAACAGGGGGGTAAGTCCCTTGAGTTAAGCTGGACTAAACACAGATGAGTCACACTGACGGCAAAATGTGAGCACAGACAAACAAGACATGAAGCTAACGAAGGGTTTACATAAAATAGTCCAAGGCCAACTGTCTCTATAGGGCTTTGCAGTTTCCAAATGCTGCCTCAGCTTTAAATAAACCTTTTTTTCTTGACTTGTAACTAAAAAGTAACATTTTGACCAGAAAGCTTTGGCAGTCCATGGCGATTTACCAAGTCCTTGATCGTAACGCTGCAGCCTAGAGTGAATCAGCATTCTCTTCAGAGACGGACAAGAATAGGTCATTGATCACCGCATCAAGCTCAAGGAATCAGTGAGCGGAGAGGTCAAACTGGTGTGAGTCACTTTATATCCCTCCCTCTGCACACGAGCCTGCTGCACTGCTGTGTAAGGGTGTCTCTGTTTATGACTCCCAACCTTGTAGATCAGTGTTGAGGAGGCGGGATCACAGCCATAAATCATGGCTTCTTAACAACAGTCGAGGAAACAGCACTCCCAGAGGGCACGGTCTATGAAGTGAAACCCCAGGGAATATATGTGCAGAGACAAAGCGCTTGGTTATGTAATGAAAATTAGCTTTTATTTTAGTCAAAATAGATATACTTTGTAGGTCAGTTAATGTTATTTTAAAGGGACTGTATGTAAGTTATTGGTGTCGGCAGAGAGGTTGAACCTTGCGTTTCACTTTTGAAAAAAAAGGAAGATCCTCCACAGCATTAATAGGACTTATATTGATTTTATTCATTATCAATTTATCTAACGATTAGTTTCTCCATTTATCGGTTAATCCTTTGGTCCATCAAATGTAAGAAGTTTCCATTATGTTTACACGTATAACTTTCTAAACTATTTGACCCGTCAGGGGAAGGCAATAAACGAGAAGGCAAAGAGAGTTGCACCTGGGCATCACAGTTATGGCTCAGTGGGGTTCGGTCTTGACGAAAAATGTCATCGAGCACCAAGGAGAGCTGCTCTGAGCTGCTCTGTATCAGATCCCTCCCCAGTTGCCATGGTTTCTGCAGCAGCTGCCACTCACCAACAGTGTTCCTAATTATGGGATCACTTGAATATTAGTTCAATGCACATGCCAGTTCCCTGCGGTGCAGTGCAGCACACCTACAAAGCCTACAGCTGTAAGCTTTCACTTCATGTAGACGTTTGTGAACTTTATGTGTGTCATCGCTTTTTACAGCAGCTCAAAAGGAGAGAGAGAGAGAGATGAGCGAGATGAGCGAGATGAGCGAGAGATTACCAGGGAAACCAGGAAGTGAGAACAGATGGAGTGATGAGGATAGGGGTGTTGCGATATACCGGTAAATAATGAAATATTGATATCATAATACACATATGAATAATATCGAGGGGGAGGGGGCGAGCTTTGAGTTCAGCAACCTGCTGTGTCCTCCTCTCGGCTTGCCCACAGACTTGATTTCCCACAATCCATTGGGCTTGCTCCTGGGCAAGAAAGAATGAGTGAGCTTCTGAATAGAGCCTATTATCAAGAGCAGTGAGGAGCTTTAGATATACACACACACACACATATTGCAAGTGCACATACACACCGTCAAATAATGTTTAGCTGACGGCAACATGAAGATATGGTGGGTATCAATTGACCTCTTTTATCTACACACACACACACACACACACACATGCACACAAATGAAATAGTGGACTGGCATTTCCATCAAAATTCAATTGAATATGCGCTGAAGATGAAATGTAAATGCCAAATACCAGTTAGCGTTTTCATTTGATTTATAATTTTTAGGTAAAACATCATCCATCAAACTAAAAATGAAAAGTTGTTCTTCTGTGGTAATGACGGTGTTTCCAAAAATAACATTTTCTGGCCTTAAACTTTTCTTTCATAATTTTACGACAATATCTCAATTTTTTCCCCTTTAAGAAAGCTCAAATATGGCATCACACATTTCAGATTGGGATTGATAAGGGAAATTCAAAATCTAAATAAATACATTTGCTTTGGAAATTAATTAATTAATTAATTAATTTACCAATCCATATAATACAGCTTGCTATTATAATAATAATCATAATGCCATTGAAATGCTAAATGTGCATGTATCCTACGGCAGCTAAGTTGTTGTTGAGAGTCTGTAAAATAAATAAAATGTAGCTGTGAGGAGCAGAAGAAGAGGAAACGCTTTAGACAGGGAAGAAGCTCCCTAAAGCAAAGGACGCAGTAATAAAACCCTCCAATATAATGTTCCAGACAACTCCTTTCTACAGCTGAAAAATGTGTATTAAGACTGAGATAGACACGCACACACACACACACGCACACACAGGACATTCAAGGACAGTCGCTATGGTAACAGGGCCAGCAAATTCATAACAGGTGTGTGAATCTTGAGGGCAGTGGATGTGATTGCAGCACTCTAATCACTTCAGCTGACATGCATGTGCACGCACAGTTTCTGAGAAAGGGTAATTGTGGCCGACTGCGAAAGGAAGACATTTCTGTAGAAATATTACACGTGAAGATGTTTATGCTTCCACTTCCTTACCACAAGAGTCTGATGGGCTGTGACAGACATGGCTGCACGGGCAGTTAGACAACAGTGACCTCTGGTGGTTCCTCATGAGAACCATCATTGTGTCTGCAGGCCACAGTCCCCTTTATTGCTTGAGTTTACAGGCCTTTGTAATGGAAGACATTTTGATTGACTTTCAGGGTGCTGGTAGTGTGCATGCTGGCTCACTGTCGTGGCTTACTGGGACAGAACAGAGCCAGTGTTAATTTATTAGCAGCCAAACACCTGTGCAAAGCCAAAATGTCTGTTGTCTGCCGTGAAAAACTGTAAACTACCTTGAATAATAACTGCAGGTTAAAGAAAGGTATCCGTAGAGCACAACAGCAGGTGAGTGTATACTTAAAAGCTTTATTTTTTTTGTAATTAGTGAAGTGTGCCTGTTTTCTTCGCTAGCTGTAAAATGTTGGTTCCTTTCAATTACAGACAATAACGACGACAACAAATCTCACTTACCTCTAGCCGTGCAGATAGTTTTGGATTCATGTGCCTGCCTTGAAACATATCCATCTGTGAGATGTTTTGCCTCAATAAAAAGTAAATCCATTCCTGCAGCACTATACAGATTACATTTTAACAATGTAAGAACACCGAGACCCCTTTTTCATAGCAAACATTTTGACCGATCACAGAAGGACAAGCACAGGTGAAACTCATTTTCTAAATGATGTTTCAGTTCCGTTAAGTGTTCCAGTGAGCAATGGCAGTGAGCCAGCATGTGCAATACCAGGGTCCTGAAACAGGCTCGCCTACATGGGGCGCAGCATTCTCTAATATTATCAATTTCACCTGTGCTTTTACTGAAATGACATGCCGAAATATCTGCTGTGAAAAATGTTTTTTTGTTGTAGTTACTCTTGATAAACCCCAAAAAGCTTGCTGTGATATATGTCTTTCATTCAAAGACATAGTTCCCATGAACACTGTTGACAGCGTGTTCTGTGAAGTATGCAGCGTAACGGGGGCAGTGTTTCTAAAAAGATACGTTGCACATAAAGTATCTGTAAAACTAGTGGCAATCCCATCAGCCTCACCAAATATTAGCATTTTAACATTCTAAACTACGTTGGTGAACGTGATCAACATTCCTGTTAAACGTCAGCGTGTTAGCCTTCATTCTGAGCATGCTGAGATTAGCATTTAGCTAAATCGTGGCTGTAGATTATTATTTTGATCATTTTGATTATTTATCATTCGGGTGAAAGAAAGTGTTGCAGATAGTTTCTCTCTGATCCTGTATGTGCAGCTGTGTTTTTGTCCCTGGAGTAGCAGACGTACATTGTTAAAAGATGAAGCCTTTTGTGTTACCTTTATATAAAATGAAGTGCAGCTGAGGACACCGTGTGCAGGAAGTTTTTTTGATTGAAATGAGAACAAATGGACTTTTTTTTTGTAACGGAGATGTTTATTTAGACAACTGAATGCATGCCAGAAAGAACTGTGCTACAGCAGCGGTAACTTTTAGCTCTCTCACTTTACTAACTCTGAGGGAGAGACCCGAATCAGGGACACACCAAACGTTGGAGTATTGGTAGGGAACACTATATCTGCTCTAAATTATTGCATTGACACATTATATGGGTACCATTGTTGAATCGAAGTTTAAGGAGCTTGGATCTTAAACAGCTTTGGCCAGAGTATCATGACTAGTTAATATCACTGTTTTTGGCAAAAGGACAAAAGTAAATCACACCTTGCGTTAAGGGAACTTTACCTCTCACACAAAACACGTAAAGAGACCATAAAAAAAGATGCACTTACTGTAGGTAGCATTCACATGCAGTATAACGTGTCTTCTCCTTCAGACTAAATTTTACTTTTTTCTCCACTATTTCTTACAGAGATTCACAGCTAATGTTTTTCAGTTTTGGGGAATTATCTTACACATAATGGATACTGGATGAACAAAGACATGTTGAATGGATTTTGGGAGAAAGGAAAATGTTATGAAAGTCAAAAGAGACAAAATTGTGCTTATCGTTAGTGGGATCTCTATCAAAAATGTAGCAATGACACAAACCCCTGTACTCGTGCTCGTAAGTCAACCCTTTTATCCCCAAAAAGGGATTGATGACATTCTTTCACCCAGTTGGTCCATCAAAGTTTTCTCAGTTGCTGTTGCCATTGTTTCTCCAATATATTGATGAGCCAAAAACACCATAATATCAAAAATAAATGCAACCCTTTCACAAAACAATGAGCAATAAATAATAATCAAGTGGTGTTCTTGTACTGTATATGTACTGTATATACACAGAGAGTTAAGTTTGTTGTATATATGTACACAAAAACAACTGGCAGTCTGTTTCAGACTGGGTTTTTAGCACAGCCTACGACTGGAATTCGTGCCCAGATTCTATAAATCCCAGAAAAAGCAACACCATAATAACTTACATAGAATCCTCAAGAGCAGAAGGGATAATGCACAATGAGACTATGTTGCTTGTAATTTTAGCCCCCCAAAATAGAAGCACTGGTCTGGAAAAGGAAAGGAAATATAAAAGAAAAATGTAACATTTTTTTTAGGTAGGGTGTAAAAAAAAAAGAAAAAGAAAAGCGTCTAGAATTCCATAAAATAACTAGCTTATTAAAACATTGATTGACAACAACATGCACAATGTTTCCCCAGCCTCAGGTGGAGATGGTTCGATTGAAGCACTTTCTCTGCACCTCTGGCATGACTTTGCAGTTTTTTTGCATGTGATAATGCTTCTATTTGTTTTATGAGGGACACTGGTGCAACCCCTCCCTGTCCTCTTTTTTTTAGGGTGCTATCGTCTGTCTTCACTTGAAAAAGACTAGACGGAAGGTTCTTTTCTCCTCAAACAGTTCTTCAAAATAAGAGGTTTTTTTTATCCATTCCATATACACACTCTTGCAGTTCACATGCTCAGGTCAAAGAGGACAGCAGGTTGCAATGGACGCATTATTTCATCTCCAGAAATGTCTGTGTATCTCTTAATGCCTCCAAAACTGTCCTTTCAGCATACTAAGTCCATATGCCAACAAACACCTCACTAAACATTTTTGTCCCAGTCTTATTTTAGTAGCTTATGTACAGGAAGTTGAAGTGTCTGCCAGGCAGTATCCTCGGAATCCAGCCATATCCTCACACATTTACAGTTTGCATTCCGGTTTTTCAGTCCTCTGTTGATCTTCGTCCTCTTCACAAGTTATGTGCATTTGAGTTTGTGTCTTTGAATTAAAGTTTTAAAGTTGTTGCATGAGTGCAGCTCATGTATGTCTATCTAAAAGTGTGTGCTGCTGTTTTTTTTTACGGGTTTTTGTTCTGCTGTTGTTATGGCGAGGCCACTGAACCTTACATTGGACACACAATCTATAGAATGTGTTTGTGTGTTGCTGTGTGGATGCATGGGTTTGTGCTTGAACGTGTAGATCTGGTTGCATGTGTGCATCTCTGTGCTTTTTTTCTCAAACACTTCGTGGGGGTCTTTGAAGCTCATGGGTCCTCCTGTTGCGTCCCTTCTTATTTTCCTGCATCCGTCTCCACTTGGCTGCGTGCTGGCTGCTCGCCCTCGACCCCCCGGCAGCCTGAGAACCAGCCTGGCTGCCCTGCCCCTTCTGGCCGTTTTGCGTCTTCTGATTGTTCTTAGGTGCCTGGACACTCAACATACCCAGATTTGGTTGAGCTTTCTGGGTAGTCTGGCTTCGTGCTGACCCTTCCACTGTTGGCACTCCAGCCTGGGGCCCTGGCCTGCTCTGTGGTGGACTGGCTTGCTGCTTCTGGGCGTTGGGAGCTAAAGCTTTAGGCCGTAATGCAGGGTTGGAACCGCCAGTGCTGTCGGGTTTACCCTGACCGTTGCCGTTGGGCGTCTTCACCCTCTTCTGTTTGCGTTCTTTCTTCCAAACTCGATCGCAAAACTCTTCCACGCTGTTGAGGTCTGGGTGGTCCAAGAGAGACAGGAAATCGCGATACCACAGCCTGTGCTTGGGAGAGGCACCGACCCCGCCTCCTGCACCGGGAAGTCCGGGTAGGATGTCCCCCAGTTTCTGGGCGGGGATGACCTGGAGGTTGAGGCGCAGCAGGGGCTGGATGAAGCCGTGTTCGACAGCCTGGCAGTGGTAGATACCTGTGTCGGACTGGGTCAGACTGCGTATGAGCAGGCCCTGGTCTGTACGGAGCACCCTGTCATCTAGCTTGATCTATAAAAGGAAACCGAGAGAAAAGCAAAAATAAGATATTGGAAAAAGGGAAATAGACAAACAAACTTAAAAGGCAAACAGGTGTGTTCCCGTCTGGACCAGAGTTTCTAGAAACATTCAGATTTCTATTACCTTGTTAAAAAATTGTTAACGTCCACCTCACACGTCTTTAAGTTGCATATTGGACCCCAATCAGCTTCCAAACAAAGTCATGCTTGGACACAAAGTGTATCTTAAACTGAGATTTAAGGTGAGCACAGATACACTTTCCTCCTTCAGCAGATGCGTGAAAATAGGCGTATAGTGTCAAACTCAACACATACATTGTTCTGCACAGTTAACCTCAACAAGTGACGCAACAGAACAGTTTCAGTACAAGCTAAGGCAAAGGCACTGTGGGAAAAATGCACCCACATCATTAATCTGAAAGAGCCTATTGTGTTACAGCAGTGAGGTTCAGTGGTGTAAAAAGAAACATAAGATAAGATGTTTCTAAAAGATAAAAAGATTTGCTTCTGATAAGCCTTAAAACGCTTGGTTCTGTTACTCAAACTGGACTTCCTGGATTGTATTTCTTCGCATCATCAGTACCTAAAACCACAGGCCCTGAACGCGGGGTTAGACAAATACAGCCACAGTAGAAAGTCAGGCAAACGTTAATTAGTTGCATCATAGGGTCAAAAGTCAATCTAAACATCCACACCCCTAGGTTACCACCCTTTTCATGTCACTGAGGTTAAAGGCCACAGAGGTCAGAGTTCATTACATGATATCACAGAGAAGGAAAGGTGTGGCCTTTGGCAGAGAGATGTTTTGTTTGCGGGAGTTGAATTAGCATGAAATTGAGCTTGAGTCAACATTGGGATGTGTGGGTTTTACAATCACCCAGTTGCACATTTTCCGTTGCCTGCTTTTTTGAGAGGCAAATCAGCAACAACGTAAGAAACATACACACCTCGTGCTTGCGGTCGTCGTTGGGCTTCTGCAGCTGCCAGTATGTGAGTGCTCTCTGAGACTTTGGGCTGCACTCAAGGAACATACTGCTGTTCTCCACACCATACACACCCCGGTCCTCCACGCTGCCTCCTAAGCCGTCCGAATCGTCTGATCAAACCAAAACAGACACAGGGTCGGGAGAATGAGAAGTGTGTGGCGAGAAGGGGAGAGAGTGCGTGTGGGTGTTTGTGTGTAGTGGCCATTAAGGTACCATGATGCTGAAGATCTGAGCATTGGGAGAGAGGGTCTCCGTTTCGGATGTCCTGTCGTCTGGTTCGCCTGGGAAGAAACCACAATGAAAGTTAATGGCAGAAGTGGGTGTACTGGTAATGCAAGCAACATATGTTCTACAGAATAGACCAGAAATGCACTTCTCACATGTTCTGTTATCTGCACTGTTTGTGTTCAACCACTAGGGGGCAATGTTACACAATACAATTCCACATTCAGCTTCACCTACGTTTAAGGACTGGAGAGTGGCTATTTATTGAACCTTCGCTCCACTGTTAAAAAAAATTGAATCCTGGCAGAATTGTAGGACACATAAGTCTGCAGAGCAATGAAACAACAAGCTTCATTGCTTTCCAATGAACCGTTATTATGAAACACATACAGCATGGTTTCACCCTTGAAAAAGCAGCCCCACTCTCTGTCGTCTCGATATGAAAGTCCACTATGTCATTCAGATGTTCCTGCTGTGACAGCAAGGCGTTTTCATAGCCTGGCTTTACTGACTAACTGCGAATGTGTCTCCCCTTGTTCCTAGTTGTCATGGTCGCGTTTAAAATCTCTGATGAGCGCTGCAAAAATTGAATGAGGAAGAGGTGGGGTAAGCCAAAGGTGAGGCGAGGGTTGGAAAGAAGGAAATAAAGTAGAACCGGATGGAATGAAATGGTCAGCTCGTGTGTGAGAATTCTGCACACAAAATATGGCCACTAACATCCCTCGTCCTTTACTTCTGTGTGCCATATATATATTTGGTCTCTTTCTCACACGTCCCTCTTCTTTTTTTTTTCACTTCCTAGGCTCACATTCCTGTCTTTTTTGGCCGTCTGAGCACGTGCGGGGCCCGGTGTCTGGTTCTCATTCTGGGAGGGAAAATATTTGCAGTGCAGAGGAGAGGAGAGAGGAGCCGGTCCTGGCCTTAACCACGGGGTGTGCCACCTCCTTTGTAACCCTGCTGGGCTGGAGTATACCCACTGGCCTACTTCTGCTGGTGTGAGAAGTTCTGGATGAATGAGATGTAGGAGTGTAGTGCTACGTGTGTGTGTGTGTGTGTGTGTGTGGGCTGTGGTGGTCAGCCTAATCCTGCTGGATACAGCAGAGGGTAATTTGAGGGTGTGTATGTTCATACCTCCTGGCTGCAGGGTGAAGCGGTCAGACAGCTCCTGTTGGCTATAATTTAGTGTGTGTTTACTTGTGTAGATGTATGTTCTTTTTATGACTGTGTGTGTGTGTGTGTCACAACTCAGAACAACTGTTGCTGGCAGAAGTTAGAACCCAGGTTGCTGGATTGTATCTCTTGGAATGCATACTTGGCCTGCGCGTATTTAATGACTGTATTTTGTGCCCGTGTAATATTCTAACTCCTGATTACTTCCATGTTTAGATGTTTTGGTATGAACCGTGTAACCTTGCCCTTTTTTTTTCCTTTTGATTCACAGCACTTGCTTACAGAAACAACGTTGTATATCAGGATGCCCTTGAGCAAAGCATTCAAAGCCGATTGCAAAATCAGACTGCAGGTGCACTGGCAACTCCCAGGCGTGTGAAGGCATAAACACAAAGGCAGGCTGTTGCTGAAAAGAAGCATGCAGGTTCAGCAAGCCCTCTGAGGATAAATAAAGGTCAAAGATTTGTTTGGTGCGTGCATAATCCTACCTCTTGGCGGTAGGAAAGTATCTCGAGCACTCGCTGCCGTCCCAGGCGCAATAAGGGTCTCTGGCCAGGCAGCACTCAGCGCAAGCTTTCCCATACACCTCACAACGATGTAACGACATCTGCGATACACCCAGGCCAGAGCCAAGGTACAGCTGTTGCTGTGGGAGCAAAAGAAAGAAGATGTAAAACTTGAGTATTCCTGTGGGGCTCAGTTGGACAGGCTCTCGTAAAGATTAGGTGGTTGTGGGTTTGGCTCTCAGTGGGCACATTACATATCGTTGTGTTTGGATATCAGTGTTTGTTTAATGGCCCAGGCGTTCTCACTCTTTAGTTTCACTTCTAGCCCTGTCAACAACTTGGATAAATTATTATGTGCGAAGACAGCTCCTTACCTGCTTAGTGGACAGCTCCATAGCAGTAATGGCAGTGGGTTCCTGCACAAAACAAATACAGCACAGCTGCTTTACCACCACATCTATGGACGTAGTGTTTATTTCTATAGGCAGCAGCTTCATGAATTGTTGTTACGCTCAATTTTCAATGTCTTACCCTAAAGACGGTCATCTCTTCGAGCACCACCTCTTCCAGGTCATGCCAGCTCTCTCTGGGTATTGTCACCACCTTCAGTACTGTGCCCATGTCTGAAAGAATATTGACATTCACATACAGTATATGTATTATTTTTTTTGTGAAAATACGTAAAAATGCATAACAATCAACGTTACTGTGACGGATTTCAATAATTTGTATTGACAAATTCCTGTTCGAGCACAAAGCAACGACAAACTGTGAAGTTTGTGTACCTGTCCCAATGAACATGACGTCATACTGTCCGTCCTCTGCCTCCACTCTGTCCACCACCAGCTGGGAGAACTGGTAGTCCACGTCTGTTCGCACCATGATGGGACGCCCGCCCATCGGGTGCACTGGGTTGTACATGGCTGGGTGACCCCTTGCGAAGGTGATGACATCATCAGGGAGGTCCTTTGTGGAGTCGAATCCTCCAAATGTCTTGCTGGGGCACTGAGAATCAGACCAAAGTGGCCGGCAGGTAAGTTTAAGTAAAAAAAAATGAGAAGCAGTGTTGTGCTAATTTCACTGTATTGCTTGTAAAATCACTACATTTGTGGATAAAGACTCACAGTGCCGGGGCGGGGGTAGGGCACCCTCCCCTGGAAAGGCACCCACTGGTAGTTGGGTCCATCTCTGTGGGCGTAGGGACCTAGGAAAACCCTCCTGATGTCTGCCATGTTGTACATGCACACTGCCGAGCCTTTAAAAATGTTACTGTGGAGAAAGAGACAAGGAAACTTAGAAGGGGTGAAAGACGAAAAGAAAAAAGAGTTAAAAGATGAAGGGAGGGCAGTGGAATAAAGAAAGACGACACACAAAAGGGATTCATAAACAATCGGTCACAAGACAGGGATTAAGAGCTTGTGAAATACTGAAGAAAGACAACAAAATGACCCTTCATCGCACAAGACGGAGAGGAGCACGGTTTGTCATTACCTAAGTATAGGAATAACAGATTGGAACTTCTCTCTGATTGCTTCCAGCCTCTTGAGAACAGACAGGAATTTGGGCACACCACCAACAAAACAGAGCATTTTTGAAATCCCCTTCAATATTTTGTGAGCGCTCGCTCGAGCCAGATGGGTGGATTTTGCTTTCACTCGCCAGGCAAGGCCCAAAGCAGGCAAGGTCAATCAATCATGCAAAAAAAAAAAATGAGGAAATTTTGTGGATTTTTACTTCAATTCATACTCTGCCCAGGTCATCCAGAAGACAAGCAATTTGAGCTGTGACTCATTAAAGTGGAACATTTGGGAGTTTCACAGGAATATTCCAAGATATATATATATATATATATATATATATATATATATATATATATATATATATATATTCCAAAAGAGTCATTGACATATTCCTGTGGAGATTGTGAGAAAGTATGCTGGCTGTTTAAAATCCTGCACACCATGAAGTTCATTAACCTCTGACCACATATAAGGGGGATTTTATAGACGTGCAATTATTTGTTTGTAGGTCAAGATGTTCAGAAAATTATTCATCAGCTTTTTGTCACTTTTCACAGATGGTAGATTTTAATTTGGACAGCCAGTCTCTTGCATAGGCAGGAACCAAATGCTTCAATAAGAGTCGGCACATCCTTTGTCTTGCTGACTGCAATGGGAAGTTGTATCAGACTAATTAGGGATGTGGCTGGCATAAACACAGCCGACAGTACTCACCAAAGCATGGAAGATGAATGGATTAGCATTTGAAAATGTTAATTACAGAGAAATTCAATTAACTCCAGGAGCAAAAAAAAAAAAAAAAAGAAAAGAAAAGACACTCCAATATCTATGCTTAAGAAGAAGGACGGAACATGTGTTGGAGCAGATACACACAACTTGAGAGAAAGGCACACATTTTCAGTCGACCCCACAAAAATGCACACACACAGACAAACACAGCACAATCAAACATTGATCTGTCAGTGGCAGCTTCTTTGAGCCTCATTAAGCAGTGATATTAAAAGCCCGGTCCCTCTGAATCTCTTCTCTATTCATCTCTGAAAAGCGGCCACTTAGAAAACCAATTAAACCACTCTAATTCCTCAATGCCCCATAATTGAATTTTAAAGTGTGCATGTGTGTGTGTGTGTGTGAGCATGCATGTGGGTACGTAGGTGTACACCCACCACCACGCACCGACCTCTAGCTTTTCATACATCTCCAGAAATTAAAGAAACGCCATACGGGCCTGGTGATGCAAGGCGCCTGTCGGTATGCGCTAGCTTGTGCCGGCGTGCTATTCAGCCCGTCTTATCATTAGCGGTGATTGATGGTGAAGTGTTTGTCCTCCTTTGAAAGCGGTTCAGAGACACCACTGGACACAAAATACCCCCTCCTCCTCCCCAAATGCAAATTCATCATCATCAAGATAAGTGCCACCATCTGTGCCATTTCAACTCACTTATCTGGCCTGGCCCATGCCTTCACCTCTCCGCATGCTTCAATAGAGCCCCACCCAGCCTTCTGAAAACCCTCATTCAAGTCTGGGGCGGCGGCCAGGAGAGAAACGTGCGTTCCTGCTGAGTGAATATAGTGTTTCTCTCGCTCCCTCCTGCGCCATAATCTGATTTCCCTACAAGCCTCTGCCAAGGTTTCAGTGAAAAAAAAGGGGGACAGGTAGCGAGAAACCGGCTAAAAGCAATCTCCGTCCTGAGATGTGGGGAGGGGAAAGCAACCATAAGACACCTGTAAGTGGATTACGGGACAGGGAGTGCTGTCTGGGTATTTGACGGGGGCACGCTTGGTCACTCGCATCCTGCCATGTCATTTAGAATGGTTAGGGAATTACAGATAAAGGCATGGAATAAAGGCATGGAATAAAGGCATGGAATAAAGGTTGTGAAACGGCGGAAAGGAAATATGAAGCGTGTGCGTTTTTCAAATACAGAGGAAAATAACTTGTCTAGGACGGTTGCAACGTTGAATTTATATCAGTTCCTTCTGATCTCCTAGCAACAGATCAACAAAACAAATCTGATACCACCAGCGCCTGTCAAGTTCTGTTGCCTTTGCACGCACATTTTGGAGGTTATAAGAAAAGATGTGGATGGGTCTGTACCTGGATGTGGTGAATACAGCGTATATAACTGGATTCTTTGGGTCCTTGGAGCTCATGAGGAACACATCCTCTGGAAAAACAAAGCAAGAATGGGTGTGACGGTGAGGTTTTTGTCATCAGCATTTGAAAGAGAGGCTTTTTCATCGAATACACACTTACGCAGCTCATCAAAGTGTGTATCGATGCCATTGACCCCGGGCACTGAACACATTAGCCGGGCCTTGAGGAAAGTGGTCCACTTGTTCACCAGACTCCTGTGACCTCCCATGTCATTCTGTATCACAAACCCCAACAAAACTCACATTTCTGCAAACTGACATAAACATGCTGTTATTTCTGTTGGACTATGCAGATTTTAAACAAATGATTATGAATTTTTTTTCATGTCTTTTGAGTAAACTGTGATAAGTTTTTTTGTATGTGTGTGTTGTTACCTTACACAGTTGTCCTATCCTGGCTATGGTGGCCTTGCCAGTGTTCTCTCCGTCCATGGCGTTCTCCTTGAAAAACAGGAAGATCTTATCGTCTTCAGGGTTGTCACTTTCTGGGATCAAGTTAACACCTATGAACCTGGGGTCTGGAGGGAAAAAAAGGAGAGAAATTAAGCACAGAAACGACATATTATGCAGTAAAAATATGCAAAGATTTGTTCATACATATTTAAATCCCACACAAACCTACAGAAATGTAATTTTACGATCCAACCTCCGCCCCATTGACAATCCTTTCACCCCTATTTTACACCTCCAAAAACCTAATCCCCCATGATATTCTCCAGTCACGGCTCAGTAATAACAGCCATCCACTTTACACACTGGTGTTACAGTATCTGACTTTAACCCAAGTGAGCGCTCCAAGTCTAAATCCCACATAACTCCTTCCTCTAGGCCACATCCCCACAAACACACATGGCTCCGATTGTCCCCGGTAAAACTTGAATAAATTTATCTCGACTTTAAGCGCGAGAGGAAATCAAAGCTAAACGGGCGAGCCGAGGCCCTCCGGGCTGAGATATCTCTGGGTTGAAGGGGCAGAGGGACTGAGGAAAAGAGGCTGCAGTCACTGCGGCGGCGTCACGCGTAAAACGAGCCTGTGTCTAGAAGCTCGGGGGTTAGCCGGAGAGAAACAAGCCGTGCCATGTTACGCCTCCATGGCCGTTTAGGATATAGAGTAGCTGTGAAAAAGACTAGTGTGGCCAAAGTGGCAAGCAGATTTATAAGCGCTGTGCGGGTGCGAGACCTCTGGTATGAATCATGTACCCCACACACTCCTCATAGCTCTATTGTGAATATGTGCCATTAAATCTACACATTCATAAATTCAACCTCGCATGCCCTCGCATACGAAAACAGGCATCTGCCGGTGTCGCCAACCATTGAGGTCATACAATTCATTACATTTTATTCCCAAACAAAAGGCCACTGTATTCAGTCGGGGTCTGATTGTACCTAACTGTTGAGTGAGAGGGCATTAAAAGGGTGAAGGGATGTGTAAATGCATTGCATGAATAAAGACCAGGAAAGCCAAAGCTATACCATTTAACCCTAAATCCTTTTTTAGAATCAACTGCTATTAAGAATTCATTCCCAAGTTTCTTTCTTGTTGCCTTTGAGCACCATGTAACCTTGTTGATAAAGGCTCAATAGAATATCCCCATCCCAGTAATCCGTGCAATTACAATCCCCCCTTTGTGGAGAAGGAGTTGGATCTTGCCGGGCCGAATGGCTACAATCCCCGGCGTATTTGTTTGAACAAGGTGAAAGATCGATGGGGATTAACGCTGTAACAATGGCGTCTCCCTTTTAAATCACTCTTTATTAATATGTCACAGCAATCAGCACTGCAGAGAACAGTGTTTGTGATTTCTGAGGGTGCTGGGGGAGGGTGGGGGGGGAGATGAGAGGAATTCGACTCCACTACAGGAAAACAGCTGAGAGTGGATTAGTTCTGTGGGAAAGATGGGGGGGGGGGGGGGGGAAGGGATGGCACAGCTTGAGGGAAAGGTTCAAACTGACCTTTTGAGGCTCCCTAAGTCCTCCGCGGTGCCGAAAGATAGCCAGACAGACTGAACAGTCAACCCTCACTGCCGTGCTAATCTTACCAGCGCAGGCAAATCCAGTGACTTTGTGAATGGGCTCTGATATCTGATGTCTGCACATGAATGGAAATGATTGGAGACTTGAGGCTTGTGAGAGAATGTAATGCTTCGGAGTCCATTGAAAAGCTGAATAGTAGAGGTTATTGTGGGCCACAAGTGCCCAATTTTACTTTAATAGTAACGTTGGCTGGAGTTTGTGAGGTTTGAAAATGTATGTTATCTAGTTTTTGCAGTCGGAACACTATTAACTTCAAATGTAAGCTTCAAGATGGAAATTGCCTCTTAAAAAACAGGAAAGGCAACTACAGTGACAAAACCGAGTATATTAAAAAACACATTTTTTCAAGAAAAACTAGATTGTGTTTTTAGGAAAATGTATATCTTCAGGAGTTAACTTAATTTATTTCAGCCATTAATACTTTCTTCACATGCTAAAAAAAACCCTTTTTTATTGCTTTTTTTGTTTGTTTTTACCGTTCAGCCATCTTGAATCGTGCTGTTCTGTTCTGATTGGATGATGATCTCCCAGGGTACGGAAAATGGCAAAGTCCCTTCCCATGAAATCAGCAGATGTGCCAGAGTACAGCTCTCCATCTGTTAGTGAGGAAAGTGTAGTTAGGAACGAATGACCAGTTCCGAAGTGAATGTGTACTTCCTGGAACTAATCAAGGCACAGATCAAACTCACCGATCAGCAGCGAGGCCGAGAGCATTTTGGGGTCGTAGGGGCTTTTCCCGCGGCCATTCTCGAAATGCGAGGCCAGTCGAAAGATGTTTTCCTGTGGTGGAAAGGGTCAAAGTTCAAACTGAGGCCAAGTGAAAGCCACATTAAGACTGGCTAAAGGTACATTTATAGCCTGTGTTTCAAATTACACCAAATTCTCATTATAGCGAGCAGCTTTTGGGATGGGAAGCACCACAGCCTTTAGACAGATTTGATTATAGATCAACAATAATTTCTAGAATGAAAAGGAAGAATGGGGAATAAAGGAGGACCATGCAGCAAAAGCACAGCTCACCCTCAGAATGCAATATAATTTAATATAAAAAAAGAAAATACACAAAAGAGAGACCCAACTTACTCTGTTTTCTTTAAATCAATGACTGACAACACTACTTTAAACTCAAGTGAACCCATGCAGGGTCTTCTATACTCAAAACCTGCATGGTGCAAACAGTCATTCCTTCCCCATTGTCGGACTGCAGAAGCCATGCTGGTACATTGATTAACCTGTAGACCTTTATCAGGATGACTGATTAAACTTTTATGCAGGGAAGAGGTTGTTTTAATTTCTGACGGCTGAAGTCGAACCATGTACTGACCACTTTGTTTTTTTTTGCAATTCTTCTTCACACAAAGGAAAACATTGACGAGAAGATAATCAATGAGGGGAATGGTTACTGCTGTGCTTGACAGAAATCCGTGCAGGTCTTTGTGTGTGAGAGCATATACTTAGTGCAGCCAGTGCAGTTGCTGTGCACATATTATTTCAAGGGGAAGCAATGACTTACTCTGTCATTAGTTTACTATAGCGCTGGTGTCACACGCTCAATTGAGATTTAAATTACCTTTTGCATATATATAACTGATTAAACATGTTGTAAAAAAAAAAAACTACAGCATTCGCTGAATCAACATTAATGCAGCCGATTTATTACCTCTGCCCTCTTGCCCATTTCCAGAAAAGAACAGATGGGGTGGAAGGCTCCTGTGCCACAGATGTACAGGTGGGTCTGGTTGAAGGGTTGGAGGACCCGGATAAAGTTAGAACACTCTTTCTGGAAAATAAATGAGAAATAGAACATCAAATACCCCAACCAATGTATAATTTCATACATCTGGCAAAGAGATTTTAATACATTTCGTGTATGCATTACCTGTCTCTGTCTATACAGTAATACTACCGGTATAGTATATTATACAGCCTTGGAAAGCACTTTTTTATGAAATAGATTGCATGTTAGCATTGATTTCCAAAAGCCTCCTCCATGTCATAAAGTTTGAATTAAGTTTTATCCTTTATGAAAATAACGTTGACAATTTTAAAAAGAGAAAAGTGCTGCGGTGATTCAATTGAAAATAGAGAGTAATAGGAAACAGAGACTGACGGAGAATAAAGAAAAGCTCTGTTGGAATTCCCTTTAAAGAGGGGACTTTCCAGTTGGATTGGAAGAGACTTAGTCTCCTTTAAGGAAATCCCACCTGTAAGTCAAATCAGGCACTCAGATCTTTAATGATCCATATGTTTTGAATTTGCTGAGGGTGTTTAGGCTTGCTCCCCAGCACATGCTGAGTCCCAGTGGTGTGAGACTGTTTATTAGAGTGCTAATCAACAGGATTGGTTAATGTAGGAGGGCTATTAGCAGCCTGGAGGAGTTGATTTGGGCACATGTGGTTAAGAGATTAGGCTGGAGTTTGCCTTATTATAAATACATGCTGAATATCCACCGAACAAATAAGTTGACATTTGCTTGGGGATTTGAAAACGCAGCACTCGCATCACATCCGATGCAGACAGCCAAATTACCACTCTCTCTCCCTCCCGTTAACACTTGTATCTCTCCAGGCTTCTAGACCTCACTGACATTTCAATTGGATGATTTGATGGTGTCACTCATATGAGACATAAACTGATTTGAGGCTTCCCTGTGTTCAGGTCGGAGTGATGACATTTTCCAGTGAACCAAATTTACTCTGGGATCACACACTGCTAAGACTTTCCAAAAAAACGTAATTTCCTGCTATTACTCAGAAAGGAAGAAACTTGTGTTTTGGCTCTATCTCTTTTGCCTCCTCAGTAATGTACTTAAAGAGTTTGATATTCTGAAAATGTATGATTCTTCACTGCTTGAGCTAGCAGCCTGTTAGCTTACTGTGGCATAAAGAATTAAATGAGAATAAAACAGCATATACACCCCAGTAAAACCACTAATTGTGATTTTTGTAAGATTAAACAAACCAGATATAAGAGATATAGACAGAGTGTGTTGACTTTGGACAGAGGCAGGGCAGCTGTTTTCCCATTTCCAGACTTTATGCATGCTACGCTAAGCTAACTGGCTGCCAGCTACAGCGTCAAATTGAACGTACAGTGGTTCTTGTTCCATTCTCAAATAAGCATTTTTCACTCAATGTCCCGAAACTATTTATTTTATGTGAAAACTTATATGAATTGTATGTCAAAATATTAACTTGTTTAATACAAAACTGTAGCATGCACTGAGCTGGGGTTCATTCAAGCATGCAACACCTTTAAACTGTGCATGTTATCATTAACCGAACAACATTCAAACATTTCAGCCACAGGACTACCGCTTAGTTCACAGACTAAACTTCCAGGATTTCTTGTGGCTGACCCCAACCCTACAAGTCTATGTAACTCAACGACTTTACCCTCTGTCTTTTCTACTGTTTGAACAGCGGGAGCTCACGTCCCCCCCCCCCCCACAC
>NW_022280051.1:1701478-1834495 GCF_004355925.1 Anarrhichthys ocellatus | reverse complement strand
CCCCCCCCCCCCCCAATGTCAGGACTGTTTAGGATTTTACATGGCTGTCTTCAAGTTAAGACTCATTAGCTACGTGGTAGGTAGTTTGCGCAATAAACACTGACGGACGTTTGCTATGCGAGTCTCTCAAACATGCGGCTCTGTCTTGCCCCCAGGTGAAAAATGGTTTCCCTGATCACAAACCATGTCATTATGTGAAAACCACAACAGCCGCACAGGATAAATGAGTCATTATTGGATCAAACTAATGACTCTCTTTGGACTGGGTATTGATGATGACTTTCCGTTGGAGAAATGGACAGATTTGTGAATTTTGAGATTATAGGGAGGTCTCCAATTGAATATGAAAAATGCATTAGAAATGAAGGATAACTTTTGTGTTTCCTTTAATATCTGTAATAGCTGGAAAAAATACTCAGAAATGACATAAGGCAGTTCTACGAAACTGTGAATCCAGTATCTGGGCCCTTTGTTTGCTGAATCAAATGCAACAACCTGGACCATGTTACACACATGGTCCTGCCAAGGAGAATGATACAGCCATGAGGCATTTTGTAGGGGGGCAGCTGTTACATTTGTTCTGCGGCTGTAAATTGTGGTTTGGAGAAATGCATCACTTTGGGAGCTCTGAATGCTTTGGTAATGTCCTAATCAAGGTTTCTCCCTGCTGCACTCTCCGTCTCTGCTCTCACCGCCTCATTTTCAAGGGTAAACACTTTCACAGCATGCAAATACCTCATCATTGTGTTTTGTGTGATTTTTGTTCTGCCAGAAATAGTCCCTTTCAACTGTGCGAGGGAGCGAAGGTGTGGTGTTGCTTGTGTGGTGGCGACTTTGTGTTTGTGCGAGAATCCCAAAAAAGCTGGCGGTGAGTTGGACCCGAGTAAAAGCTCTGCGATTTAAAATGACGACGTGGTGGTTCTGGATAATCCTAAAACCCTGCAGCCCGCTGCACTCCAGACTTATCCGGCCATGAAATTAAGATCAGATATAACACAGAGAGGGCCTATCCAAACAGCAACACTGAGATAACACACACTAACACCGCTGTGCACACAAACAAAGCTGGTGGCATATAGTATGTGTTCAGCAAACTTGTGCACATGTGAGCTAACACACAGCGTCAGATAACGAGGACTCAAACAACACACTCCCACATAAATATGCACACATTGCGCTCAAACTGAGGCACAAACATACTCCCGACGTTAAACTGTATGTCACAGCAACAAATAACCTCTGAGGTAATGCGTCGTTGTCCTCGTGCCATTGGGACACTGTGTACACCTCGCTGTGACCGAACATCTGTCGTACTGTGTGTTTGGTTGTGTATGTCAGTGGGGAATGGCCTATAGAGAGCACACTGTGCCAGAGGTGAGATGGCACATGGCTACTGTACTATCACCTAATCTATCGTACGGGTGCTGGATCCAGGCAACTTCTCCTACGCTGTATTGCGGCATTCCAGAGACATTTGAGGAATTACATGGATGCATGCACAGACATACAATTTGTGCAACAATAGAAGCATAAAATTGTAGGGAAGAGTTCAAACGATGATGCCATCATGAACGTGGACTTACCCCGAGGTCTTTCCCTGCCCACTTGCATTCATCCCTCTTCGAGGGGGTGGCAGGCCACGCGATCTGTGCAAATGAGAGAGAGAGACAAAGTCATACTGCGCTGGAGGTGGAGTGCGGAGACTTACGTGTTGTCTCATGAAACAGGGGAAAGCAGTGAGTCAATGCAATGAATCAGACGAAATCAAGATTTGTGATATTCCAGGCGAATGACTTTGGATTGGTCATGCTTTATTTTGACAAGTTACTCGCTCCGTTATTTCCCTGTGTATCCCTGGTCATATCGTGAGAGGTGGATGTGCATACGATACATTAGGGATGGCCTTTTAAACAGCATAATGATAGACTGCATGGAAGTGTAATTAAAAACCAGGAGAATCAAACTGAGGTAAAAATGTGCTGTGTTTATGTGAAATTTAATAATATACATACGTAGGAAGACATGGAAATATATACCCTCTATATTGCATTACATTTTATATGGTCTAGTTCTGGTTCAAATCATGGCATTTGAAGAGTGAAACTCCATTCTACAGCTTAAATCCTGAGCATATGGTTCTACTTTTCACTTCAAATATGAAGAGAAAGCAGGCTTTTGCTACCTTGTTTTGGAAAGGACGCACTGTGAACTAAAGAATAGCTTTGTACTGTCCTTAAGGCGGATCTATCTGGTGTCACATGAATTATAAACACACATGGGGCGCACAAAGGTGCACGTGGAAGGAAATGATTATATATTCAAAAATTGGGTGCGATTGAGCTCACTGGTTTTGCTGGTGGCCACGCAGATGTGGAAAGACAAAGGAAATGTATGCACACGCATGTACATGCATTATTATGTCCATACAACACACACAAACACACACACACACTACACAACTACAATTCCTAATTCTATTCCTAGACTTTATCTCGTCTCTATATCAGCTGAGATTCCCTCTCTTGGGAATCTGCACTGCACATTTCATGGTAATTATATTAAATTTGCTAAATCACTGCTTTTTGGACTTTATCTGATAATGATGGGAAGATCAGAACAAAATAGCGGAAAAGGGAAAAAAAAGTACACATCCGAGCCAAGGGCAAAAAGAAAACGGAGACACACTCTCTCTCTGCATTGACTATGCATTTTTCAGCACTTTCATTCCCCTGCCCGGCTCTCTGCAGCCTGCAGGCAAGTCTGTGTCAGTCTTTGTGTGTCTAAGATAGGAGCCGGAATCTGATAAAAAGCCTGTTAACCTAGTCCAGGTGGAGTAATGGAATTATGGACAGCCCCTGTCTGGACCAAGACAGACAGTGGGAGGGGAGAAGGGAGGGGAGAATGAGGCGGTGTAATGGACTCCAGAGGGAGCAGCAGGAAGAGAAGAGTAGAAAAGTGAAGAGATGTGAAGAGAAGAGAATAGAAGAGAAAACACCTTGCAAACATGGACCAAAACAGCTTGACTCTCACACAAAGCTATAAAATATAGCCAAACTGTAACCAAAGTAAAGATGAGTACATCTGAATTTTACCTGTTTGTGGTCTCTGTTGATGTTGACGAGGTCGAATGAGAAGATGTGGTCCTCGGCTCCGACCAGCAGTCTCCCTCGCTCCTCATCCAATAGGAAAGCGTCGTAGCTCGAGCTGTTGGCCAAGCCATTGAAAGTGACGAGGTTACTGGACTCTAACATCTCTGGAAGAGGAAGAGGAGAAGGAGTTAGTGTTGATCGTGTATTGGGAATGGCTAACAAAAGACTACAAGATCAATTGGAAACAAATCACACATTTTGTGCAGTTCACCCCAGTTAGTAAACTAAAAGTCTGGACTATATGGTGTAAGATCTGTGGCAAAAACTTTAAGATTAAATATTGTATGAAATCACAATTATTCACACTTAAAATGTATGAGTCAGTCTCCCAAGTTGAGTACTTCATTGTTTGAGTACTTGTTTTTGTCTTGCCTCAAAGAAAAATAATATTACTGCGTCCACAATCAAGTTACCTGTATAAAATCAGCGACTCTTTTCATGTTTCCTTAATTGTTTTGCACACACGAAAAGACACACGTCAGTCAGGTATAGCGTGAGACACTTCAAGTGAGCACAGCGTGCCCCAATCAGGGACACAGTTCAGACTGTTCAGCCGTGTGATTGGTTGAATAATTCATATGGAGTCAAGGCCAGGGGAGACACTGTGTGTGGGTAAGTATGAGTGGGTGTGTGGGACATGTAGCTGTAAACTGGTTATTATGTAAATCCGCATTGACGTGTGTGTGACTGCACATGGATTTCTGCAGAGTGTTCCGTCCAGGTGTACTGAGTGTTTAAAGTTTACACTAACAATATGCAGCCAAGCTAAATGGAAACCAGCACAAGACGTAATGTATAATGGGCGGAAGTCGAGCCAGACCTCTGACAGTCGGTTCAGTTTTAACCACCACGAGTTCCATCAACTCTGATATTACATTAACAGAGAACCACACTCCCTTCCCGGGACAGAGTTCACCCCCTGATTGAATTTGGTGTCGGTGAACCTCATGAGCCAGCCCCAGCACAGATATCAGTTCATTTATATTCATTTATCAGTTTACATTTATTAGCATAACTAGATTTCAACAGAACTGGGTGGTCATAGGGCAACCAGTAAATTCAATCAAGTGAATCCATGAAAGATCCAGAATATCCATCTTCATTCAGTCTGTAGTCATAATACAAAATGGAAGCAATTAGATGATTTGATCAGCAGAAAATGTACATGAAATGTACATGCAAAAATCTAGCTCGAGCTTTTAAAATGAGAGGACTTTGCTATTTTTCTCTGTTTTATAGAACTGTAAATCGAAACATCATGTAGTTCAGAAGAATAAACCATCAATTAAACAATAATCTAAATAATGCAACCCTAATTAAATGATGAATTAAAATCACCACCATTAATACTACTGTATATAAATACACTTCGTTAGTTACTTTTCTCAACACATTTCTAACGTGGAGAGCCCATGTTGACCAAATGCCCATAAATAAAAAACATCATCTTTAATTGTAATTAAGAGCAAAACAATGGAACGTCTTCATCTCACACTATTAACGTGCAATTTGTCGATCAAGGGCCCATTTTGTTTCATACAATGTAAGTTTGAATATTATGATAATAACAGTCAAATTTGGTTGACAGTGAAATTAATTGAAATAGAATTAACCCCTTAACCATCTGCCTGTGGTTCCTGCACTGGATACATAACATGTGCTTTATATTTTCACCACAGGCACAGTCTCCTGAAACATCAGCCTCACTATCACACTGCATCATTCGTCATCATCAGTGTCAACATGCAGCATGGACACACGCAGGCACATAATATAGAAACCAGCACACATGTGCACACAAACACACAAATATATATATATATATATATATAAATAAATCGCTGTATGAATAAATAACTATATGTGTGTGTGTATATATACACACACACACGCACACCCAGTCCTGTGTATTGTGATCTCCCTGCTCTCCCCACAAAGCTCTGATTGACGCGCTGCTATAGGAGCCATCTGCGCCCACTCACAGTGTGTAAGATCTTGGACATCTGTGTCTACATACAAGAAGGGATTGATGGAAGGGGAGATGGAGGAAGTGGTGTGTCAACCATGTATGTGTGTCGAGTACCAGTGGGGTGGATGAGGACTGCGAGAGGGAGTGGTCGTCACCTAATAAAGTCGGTTGCAGCTCATCTGCGTCAGTTGGACTTCGGTGTGAGGCTAGGCAAATGGAGTGGGTGGGTGTGGGCATGAATGGAGGTCTGTGGATGTGTGTTTGTGTCAGAATTTGTAGTGTACCACAGATGGGTTGAGCGTATGTGTGTATGTGTGTGTGTGTAGGTATATATTTTTTCTTACACTGGCCACTCTATGCACACCAACATCCTGGCATTGACGTTTATACACACTCGTCAGTCTGCAACCACAGAAAAGCACCACCACAATACTCAAATTACGACGACAAGACTTCATTCATTTTGAAGATAAGAAGTGTCGTCAGAGCCGTTTCGTTAACATGTGGTAGCCAGTCAGATTGCCTCTTATTCTCAGTTTACCAATCGCACACGAAATCGCAGGATCAGGAAATGAGTTAGAGTAAGGGAAGTAAGGAAATGTGATGACCAGAGGAGGTCCTCTTGTATTTCAACTATGAAGAAAAGGAAAAAGAAATGGACGTGGCAGAGAGCCAAGGTAGGCGGACAAATTGGAATGAAAAAATAAGAAGTTTGAAAGATTAGAAAAAGAGAAGAAAATAAAAGAATGGCAGACATTGAGACACAAGATAAAAGACTCAACAGCAGGTAAACAAACCAGAGGACAAATAGAAAGACTTTTCTTTACTTCTCTTCACTGCCATCTTGGCTGGATATGTGACAATCCGTCTCATCTGAAAGTGAGAGGCTGGAGCTGAACCCAGGAGTGCTACAAAACAGTCCGTCACGAAAGGTTTCCCCCGATGGGCCAAAGCAGAAATAACACTAATATTTCAACACTTTGCGATCTCTGACAAAGACACGGTGGCCTGTGCACACAAATGCACACAGAGAGGCTTTATCTGAGCTGGGATCTGCTGCGGTTTGGAGAATTGGAGGAACATGGGCGTGAGCACCCGAGGACCTCTAACCTAAACACAGACACGCTCGTTTGGAAATGGGAGCATGGGCAGATACAGGGCGCGCACCACGGCTCATACAAAATACAGTAACCAAGCAGAAGACAAGCAAAGAATAACATTACACACACACACACTTACACACAGACACTCACACACACACACACACACACATGCAACACAAATTCACTGCGCTCTGCTTTTAAAATGCAAGTACACACCCTTAAAGTGACATGCATATATTAATATTGACCCAAATGTTTACACCGCATCAATTCTTCCTGAACACACACGCACGCAGACATACTTCCCAGAAGTTAAGTTGTAATCCAATCAGTATTTCTGCTTATGCAGCATGAACTAGTCGAACAGTGAGCACACTCAGCAGCATCCACCTCGAACACACTCCCTGGCCCCGGACCCCCAACACACACACACATACACACACACACACACACACACTTGACACATTGAAACACACCTCGTCTCATGCATGCGTGCACTCACATGACACGCACGCCCCACACCACACACGGTCTGCTTACTCTAGCCCCCGGATAGGCAGAGACATTGAAACACATATACTCCTATGTATTCCACTCACATCATACACATACACACACACACACACACCCCGACACACACTCCGTTCAGTCCCCTTCCAACGCACTTTCTCTTGTTACACATATCCTCTGTCTGCTCTTTTTCACTCACACATTCTGTCTTTTTACAGATTCAAATACAGCACACATCCAGGCACGGTGGCCAATGCAAACACACACACACACCTGCATGCATCCAGAGATATGGTGAAATCGTTGCCTTGGCTCAAATTGTAGCTAAGTTTCAACATATGGCTGAAAGATGGATTTTTATCATTTGATATATTCTAAACTGCACACACTTACTTACTGAGGTTATATTCATTTCCATATAACGCTCCATGCACAAACACACTTATATTCAAGGACACCCCTCGAAAACTGGCAAATACAAGCAATTCATTCAAATACATTATCATGTGTCCCTTTGTCGTGCGCCATTATGGAAAATAACCTGGCTCTTGTCTTAAAAAAGCTCCGGGAGGGGGGGGGAGCTACATTCAAAATTCAAGTGCAATTGTCTGTGGAGTACTCTTCACTCCCCCATTCTCCAAACAGGCAGGCGCTTTAGACGCCTACATGCCACGCAATAGCGGAATAATGAAACGGCATGAAAGAAAGGCGACAGGGCATTAAATTGTGTTTATCTGAATGTGTGTACGTGCCGCTGTGTGAGTGTGTGTTTGAGTGACGTTAAACATAAAAGCCTGACAGAGGAAAACACTTGACTGAGATTCAACAGATGGGTAATATTCCATTAAACTAATGCAACACTGTTCAAGTGTCTCTCTTGTGCACATATACAGTGACGGCTGAACAAGAGAAGGGGGGGGGGGGACAAGCAAAACACATTTTACTTGTTCATTTCTTGTTGGTTGATACAGCTTTCTTTTTCTTGGCGAAAGGTGCACAATTTAGACCCGGTAGGTGTGTTTCTGTGGTTTGTCAGAGCGTCTACATCTGTGTATTACTGAAAAGCTACTCCATTGACAGGCAGGGGGGGGGGGGGGGAAAAAAAGACAGTTTGAAAAGAAAATGGCAGCTCAAAAGGAACCGGGTGCATAGAATTACACATTTATCTTTCAAATGCAAGGCTATAGCTCCATAAAAGCAAAGACACACAGTACTGTAATATCTCCAGTGGTTTGGTTTGGCATGCCACTCTCTCTGTCTTTCCCAACCCCTCCTTCTGAACGCTTTCTTTCTTTTTATTCTCCGTGTGTGGTGCGGTGTACGTTTTTCCCCACTCTCACGACGGCCACGGCCACAAAACACAGGTGTCGGAGAGAAAAAGACGAGACAGCCGCCCCCATGGAAATTTGCTGAGAGCTTTGCCTTAACAAAGTGCTCAAAATATTATCCTAAGCTCAAGGATATATCCACACATGCCTCAAAAGTTCACCTCGCTGCCTCCCTTTCTAAGCACGAGAGCAGGTGTAGGTTGGTTTCCATGGCGACCGTCTGTGTAACACAACCTGGGCCGCTGGATTTCTCATCATTGAGGTGCAGCGGAGTGACGTCTCTGACGGGAAATGTGCCACCTCTACCACTAAGAAGAGCTCTCGCGCGTGTGCTTTAATCCAAAAGAACAAGAGGATGTGCGCATGAACGACGCACGTGTGTTGAATGATTATTAATTACAGCCGCACTATATATGCGAGGTTTGCCATTTAAGCCGAAGTGATATTACTTTTCAGAAAGGATGAGTGTGTTTTATTTGATTCCAGCTCTGCAAAACACCGTTCCAGTTGAAATAGAAGCATGATTTTATATTATTCAACTAAAGCGACGCATAGCCATAATTCATAGTCAAGTACTGTATCTTATGGGACATTTTAATGCCATATTCTGTCCTGTAAATGTGACTCAGAGTATGTAGGATGTGTATCAGAGGGATTAACAAGGAAAACGTGACCACATCCCAAACCGAATCTATATGAGTAGTCCAAGTATGTGTTCAATTTCACCATACAGCACCATTCATCTCTCTCAACCCAAATGCTAGACTCCCTCGTCACCGCACGGCATCGAGGGAGAAAGACTAGAGAGTGAACGCGAGGGCACAGCATACTGTGAAGAGTGGACATGAGAGGAAAAGCAGAGAAGGCAACATAACGACTGATACAGTAGAGACAAGGGCAATGAAAGCAAACTAAGGCAGAAACATGAGCCGGATGAAAAGAAACAAAATGCACACATGTAACAAAAGCGGTTGAATGTGGAACCATTTCATTAGTGTGTGTCTCCTCCTGTCGTTGGACGGCTGGACCACAGAGAGCGGTTTTCCACCAGCGCTGTGACCACAGACGGCTAGAGGCCTGGCCATGCGTACCGCAGAGAGCCCACTCACACACCGCTAACAATGCTCACTGCATGACCAGGCTGCTCAGCCTCTTCGGTTCGTATTACTTCTCAGGAATACTCACCCTGACACACTCACAAATATACACACGCCACTTTTGTATGCAAATACAGTCATCGGATCAAACTTTGTTTGAATGCGTACAAACAGACACACACAATATCACAATATCACTCCTCTGCAAAGCTGTGCCCGAGAGAGGGAGACGGCGCTATCGTGAGGCAGTTTGATGGATGGACTTCGAGTGGAACCAGGCTGTGGCTAGCGTGGTCATGTCGTCTGGAGCCACTGCCTGTTAGTGCAGCCTGTCAGCTGTACCGTGTATAGCTGAATGTCAGCTCTGCCATTTTATTAGAAATTAATGAGGCAAGGCTACAGATCTGAATGTGTCCCAGGCAAACTGTGACAGCAAACACGTCGATGCGACAGAGAGGCACTCCAAGACGAATCCACAGGCACAGATGCACATTTCAGCTCTGCACACTATTATTTTAAGTGGGAACAAAACAAGGTCTCACGTCATAAATGAGTGTGGAGTCTGCTTTTCATGAAATGCGTTTGCACTGGAAAATGATAATCGACCAAATTATATAAAGTCAAGATTTATGTTTGCAATTTCCCAATGTGGTAATAATGGTCTCATGCTGCTCCTGGTATTTATGACAGCAAGAGAAAAATAACAAGTCAAAGGGAAAGAAAAAAAAAAGGGACTAAAATTGAAAGGACTAGTATTTCCAGTTTAATTTAAATTTTGATATTAAAACAAATGAGTGGTACAGTGGCTATTAAATATCAGGGGACATCCTTAATAGCATCAATCTGGGCTGTACAAAAAGTCATTACACACTCTACTTTCTCTACTCATTTAACATTTCTGTTTGGGTCACTCGCATCTCTTTGTCTGTGTGTCCGTCTGTTATCCATCAGTCCTTCAGTCTGTCTCTCCGCAGAGATGTCCCCCTCATTTGTAACACGACTCTGTTCGGATTGAACGGTGCACCCTTTCTCCATCTGACTGACAAGATTTAGCAGGTGGCAGGACCCATTCATACCCACGGTTCAGCAATCTGCACCGTGCTGTAACCCAAGCCTACATCCCAAACACAGATGCAGAGGCGCGGGGTATTTTTCCTGTGTGCATGTCCATACAGCGCTTATGCACACCGAACACACACAATTTGCTGCGTGCACACTCATTAATCTTTCAGCAAGCGCACGTTGCGCTCCCTCCTATTGTGGCCTGCGAGCACACATCCAGATTGTTTTTGGTAATCAGTCGGTTTAAATAAAAATGTTTAAAGAAAATAGCAGTGTAATTAGGGAACGTTTTATGTACACTGGGGAAAAGCACGACATTCCAACACACACACACACACACACACACACTCGGAAAGCAAACTAAAGACACATGCAATCGAAAGGGTCATAAAACTCACAAATTATACCCGCCTATAGTCAACACGAGGTAATGATAACATATGTTAATCGCTCCTCCCATCTCGTGTATTACTTTAAATGGAATGAGATGAGTTAATATCACACTCTCCCTGTTTGCAAGTGTAAAACTGCAACCGAAACAAGTGAAGGATTTGACTTGATGAATGGCTTTTTGTTTTGCAAGTGCGTTGTGTCATTGCACAATTATCTGTGGGGCAATGTGTCAACACAAATACACACTTAATTGTGCCATCTTTCAACTTGTGGCCTTGTGGTCAGGTGTGTGAGTCAGTGTAAGGAAATGTCATGTATCCGGAGGTGACATAGGGGGCACGACTGAAAAGCAAGCCGCTGCAAAACATTGATTTATACAATCGGAATGTGGCCGTGTGGGAGCGAGGATGAGGGTAGTTCGGTGTGTGTGTGTGTGTGTGTGTGTATGTGTGTGTGTATGTGAGTTGAAAATAAGGATAACCAAAAGATATGTATCAACCGAGCTGCAATCAAAGAGATGGGAAAAGGAGACCAGCAACAACAAAAAAATAAATACAATCACACACAGAGACACACAGCCTCGATGAAGATTGTACTTAGGGTCTGCGGTGTTGTGGTTCCTCGAGAAGCGGCTGAGCCGCAGGAGAAGGAGGAGGGGAGTAGGGAGAAAAGAACGCTGAGAAAGACGGAGAGAGAGAGAGAGAGAGAGAGAGAGAGAGAGAGAGAGAGAGAGAGAGAGAGAGAGGGAGGGAGGGAGAGAGAGAGAGAGAGAGAGAGGGGGAGCTGGAGGCAGACATCTACAAAGTTGGCGCGTTGGGAGAACACCTTATAATTATCTACATCCGCTCTGTCAGCCCCAGCCCGCAGAATGGACAGATACAACAGAGGGAAATGGAGAGCAAGAGAGAGACTCTCATTCACGTGTAAAAGAATGAAAAGACAACATCCACTGATAAACCAACACACATGCAAACACCCACAAACAGTCTGTATTTTTACAGGCAGGCAGGCACGCCCACACGCAAACACACACGGACACGCTCACACGGACGGGCTTATTATGGGGCTGAGATCCAGACTGCGTTGAGTGCGGTTCCACACCAAGTGTCTATTTTGAAGGTTCGTAAGCCAATTCCAGATTCCCTGTCTCTTTCTCAGACCCGCTCCACCTTTCCTCCTCAGTTCCACCCATACAGCCAGCGTGGGGCGGCTGCGATGGTATTAAGAGGTCATACAGTAGGCTCCATAATTACCCACGGCACGGGTAATTATCAGGTTGTTTGACGAGGCCCTTTGAATTTTGAAGTGCCGCCCGCTGGCTCCTTTTAAGGGATCACAGTAGGGTCAGGTTTGGCAGTTTGATGTGTTTGCATTCACTGTGTGCTGTATGTGCATCGACTGACCTTTAGGGGTCAGTGTTCCTCCTGAGGGTTTCTTACGGTGTGGGAGGTGCAGCACTGTCGATGGATTGTGTTCAGGAATGTGGTTGTGTGCAGGTCTGAATTGATCCGTGGGAGTGTGTCATTGTCTTATCTTAGCAATTCATACGGTTGCTATATTGCGGAAGTATAGCAGCAGAAGTACATTTGGTTGTGCAACATTAAAGCACTAGTATTTTAGATGATTTCAACATGCATTTTGCTTGGCAACTCTAGGTGATTTTCACTCACTTCTAATAAACTGGGTTGCCATTTTTCAGTTATTAGTTGTTCAAACAAGTCAGCTTTCATTTGATTTGCGTGCACTCTTTGCCGAACACACTTATTTTAACTTGGACTTCAGGTTCACCTTATGTCTCCCTAATGTTCCTAGTCCAGGCAAGTTGGTAAGAGCTATTCTAGTCTCAAGGAGAAGAGAAAATCATTAACTCCCATGATCATAGTTCTGTCCCCATGAAGCCAGATCCTTTTAGCTGAGAGATGTCTAACTGACCCCACTGGGAAATCATTTACTCTGCACTTGCTGCGCCAGCCGTCCCATGAGAGGTAATTTTATCTACCTGCCTCCATTTCTCAGTCGTTCTACCTCTCAAACTGCTCACTCTGCAGTCGTTCGCCTGTCCTTTCCAGCAGATGACTATCAGTCCCTGGAGGCGTGTCATCAGCACTCGTTTGAGAATGATTTCATGCGACCCCCGCTCGCACGCTTATATTTATCTGACTGCCCGAATCACAGGCTTGTTCTTGTGACTGTCCTACTCCTGGGCCTCAGTCTCTCTCTCATTCTCTGCTCGTGTGATCGTCCCACTCAAAGGGCCCGGCATACTCTTTCGCTCGGTGCTTGTTTGACTGTCCTTCCCAGGAGGATTCCTCCTTGTCGTTCATTTGACTTAATTACTATGCCGGCTTTCGTGGAGGGAGAGAGGATGAGTGACACTTCACTGAACGACCAGCCTCTCTTCCTACTGTATGTCTGCCAGCTTTTCCTTCATTAAAAGCCGATCTCCGCCGTCACCCACACCGTGCCTCCACCCCTCTCCTTCCTCCCACCACCCGCCACATTGTGGGTGTTAACCGAGAATTGTCCCCCGACAGGCATCAAGAGAGGCATCAAACACCTGTGGGCTGCAGACACAAGCGCAGTAACTGGCAAGCATTGACACACAAAAGCCTCATTTCCACCACATGGTACGACAAGCTTCAACTTGACTTGCTTGGAACCGGTCTTTTTTGGTTTTCCATTAGCAGAAGTTGTGGATAGTACCTGGTGTTACCACCTCGGTTGAAGTTCCAAATGTACTGAGCCGATAATAGAAGGTGGCGCTAAAACACTGCAGACCACTGATTGGTCAGAAGGAATCTCTTTTGGCGCGCTCATCCTGCACAAACCCGCCTTTCTTAAATAAGCACGCTAGCGTCAATAGCGACCGCAGTTTGTTTATCCACTCGGTGCAGATTTTTAAAAAATGGCAGCCCACAAAACCATGCCCTGGTCATTTGAATAATTGCAAATATTCCTCTGTGTCGCACCAAAGATGATGTCACAGCATTTTACGTGGTGTCGGAATGACTATCAGATGCCAGCAGTGACAGTTTACTGGTACCTGGTACCAAAAGTGAGTCAAGTCGAGCCGAACCATGCAGTGAAAATGAGTCACAGGACAGCGGCACACGATACACTCTGGATCCTTTACATCCCATGTTCACGCACACAATGACATGACGACATCAGAAGCCGACAGCAGTTTGCAATAAACACATAATTAGAGAAACACCGACTCGACAGAACAATAGAAGATACCGATTTGTGAGCTCATGCATACGTGCGCGGGCACACGGACAAAACCAGGTGTCTAATTATATGGGCGCATGCCAGACCTGACACATTTGTGCCTCGCCAAAACACACACAAAGTCACACACCAAGACACCATTTACAGTCTAAGGGAAATCACAGGAGAGGGTGTTGAGTCCTCACACCAAGACGTGGCAAGAACATTCACACACACACACTCACACACACACACTCACACTCACATATAAACAACCAGGCTTTGGTGCACTTTTAGCAGAAAATATTGTACATCCACTAAAGTACATCTATCATGACAGGCTACTCCTTTGCTGCAGACCTGCTCTCTGGGTTTGACGATACACTTCCATCACTCGTAAAGTCAGTCAATGCAGACTTTGAGACATATCTCTTGTCTAGTATTGCTGTCAGCGACATGTGCACTTGTCAGACTGAACAGTGAGGAGGATCACAAAAGGGGGCAGGAGGGAACTATATTCACATACTTTAAACAGATGGCTGTGCAAAGAAGGGATGACATTTTCCCATCATGCCTCGAGGCTGCGTCTCGTGTGAGCGGACATGATGGAGCCCAGGGGATATATGACTTGTAGCAGGTAAGTTCAACTATGATTCATTCCAGATTTATTTGGTTCAGGTTGTAAATGCGTGTCATCGCACTTTAGAATCCTTTATCGTGAAATGCCAGCCACACCAAACCAATGTTAAAATACAAAAGTCGCATGCTTTTTTTTTTTTTTTTTGATTTAGAACACAGACAATTACCATACACGCTTGGAAGTTGAAAAGGGTGATGAAGGGAAATATACTATACCAAAATTACAACTTGCACTCCATCGAAGGAATAAAGCATGTCATATAGCAGGCCTCTAAACATAAGTTCCACCAAAATGTCTCGGCTAAAGATAGAGACTGAATTAGAGTGACAAACATCACATTCACCCTCTTCATGACTAAAATTTTCCCTCAACGTAGATTAAAATGATCTGAGGAACCGAAGCTTTGGGTGACAGTCAAGCACACAAGTGGATGCCGCTAAACAACGGCGAATCAGCATGTTCATAAATTTTCAGAGAGCATGTTTTATGAGAGAAACGGGACTAAAATAAAGAATCGAGAGACCACACTCCCAGCCATATACTTTCGGTCATGTTTTAGGACAAAGAACCGCAATAGCCTCCTTGACTGACATTAAAAAGCAAAAAAAAAAAAAAAACCTCCCCAAAATATGCCAAAAATGTTGCCAGTTATTTCTAGCTGAGATGAAAAGTCTGCTATTACAAAGAGCCTGATTTAGTGTAGGGTGTGAGAGAGGAGCCGAGACAGAAAGAGAGAGCGAAAGAGAGAGAGAGGGAGGAGGAGAGGAAGAGCCGGCGCTCCGCAGTCTCCCCTCAAAATAACACAGAAGGAGAGGGAATAACATGTTTGCTGTGTACGTCAAGAACTTACACGTGCACAGTATAAAACGACGCACGAAACTCCCTCTCATTCGCTCCCAATACCGTCTGCTGCACATCGATCATTTCATGCACACACATTGAGAATCAACATGCATGTACAGTTTTCCATTTAAACATAACTCTACAACTGTTGGATCCATTTAGGGACACAGTAATGAGAAGTCGGGAAACCTGCACGGCCCCTTAAAGAAAGGCTCTGTGTCATGACCGAAGCAGAGTTTTTTGGGACCGAAGCCATTAAAACAGAGGCTCCACTGCCTGTTTGGAGCACTTAACAGGGGCGCACAGTACTAGCAGAAGGGGACAGCACAAGGGGAAAATTGGTACAGGGGCCAATATATACATTTAACTCCAGGCAACAGCATTTCCTCAGCATATGGAACCAATCTGACTATTTGTAAGAAGAACAGTGGATTCTGAGAGACAGCCAGGGCGAGGGAGAAGGAAGGAGTGAGTTAATGGGAGAGCGGAATATTGACGGGTAACCAGAGAGTTAGATGCTGTGCACTGACCAAGAGGCAGAAAGAGTGAAAGAGAGAGACACAGAGGCAGAAATAGATTCACAGAAATAGAGGAGGAAAAAAAGGGATATTCAACATAAGAAAGAATGGATGAAAAGAAAAGCATGAAAGAGCACGAAAAACAGACTAGACGAGCGACGTTAAAAGCACCAGCAACGGCCGCGGTCCCATATATCCTGGAGACAGGGGAGAACGGAGAATGGGCTTACCCTTGTATGACAGCTTTAGCCTGGGTACGTTGTGCTTGGGCTCAACACCTCTTCCCGGCTGCACCGCCCCGCACAGTAGCATTACAATCCCAAACAGGTAATCCATGGTGCTGGAGTGCTGCTGGCCGGCCTCCAGACCAGGGGGCACTCACACCCCGACCAGTGCACAGAGATGAGTGTCTCCCGCTGCGGTCCGCCGAGCCTGGAGAGTTCCTCCACGCGAGCCCTGACAGTGGAGGGTTCCAGAGAGGGGAGAGAAACAATCCTGGTTGTGCTCCCCAGCTCAGAGAGCAGACAGTGGGGGGGGGGGACTTCTGTAGTGTGAAGCGGGTGGAGGGGCGCCGCTCACATGGCTCCCCGTGTGGAGGTCCAGGCAATACAGTCCCTTGGCTTATCTGTTCTCCCCCAGGTGAAGGCTCAGCAGGGCTTCAGCAGGGCTTCAGCTTGGCGTGAGATGAGAGGTAGAGCCTGTGTAAAGGTAAATCAGATCACTTATCCAAAATAGTGAGGCTGTCCTTTTTCTGGAGATCTTTTTTTATCTCTTTCTTTCTTCTGGCTTCTTCTCTTTGAGCAGACACTCACAACAACCCTCTAATCCTTGTGTGCGGCGCTAACAGACTGCGAGAGAGAGAGAGAAAGAGAGAGCGCTAAACCATCCACGGGAAGAGAGGGGAGGGGAGGGAGAGCAGCTGAGAGAGAGAGAGAGAGAGAGAGAGAGAGAGAGAGAGAGAGAGAGAAGAGAAGTGCTGGTGAGAGGGAGAGAGAGGGGGGCAGGATGGCTTGAGAGCAACGATAAAACCAGGATAGTGGATGGTTAGGTTTTTATAGCATTTTCTCTTCCCCACTTTTTCCTTTTTTTTGTCAATCATTGGTTCTCTATTTCCTTTATGTTCATATCTCACGCACACTCCTTAAACCTTACGGCGTTTGCTGGTTTTATTGCCCCTGTCGGTTGTTTTGCGGGTCACCTGTATGTCCTAAGGCAAAAGTCAGAAAAAAGATTGACACACTGAACTGATAACTGCCAATAAATCAAATTTAATAAGGCAACGTTTCAACCCTCACATCTGTAGGATCTTTTTCTTTTGTCCCTTAAGTTACAGGAGGCATTTTTCTGTTTTACATTGTTTTATAGAAAAAACTGCAGGAAGTGATTATTTTTTTTTGTGATTGGGAAAGCACACTTTTGATCTTGGAAACAATAATTGACAAAAACGTCTCACCACAAAGCCCAAATACTAGCTGCTATTCATGCATCGTACGACTCAGCAAAGTTCCCCCAGTTGTCATTGTTCTTTAGACGTTAGACTTTTAATTATTTCAAACACTTCATTCATGTTGAATTACATGTTGACACTGATTTTGTTTGAGAAGCAGAACAGACATCTTGTTAGAATTTTAGAGAATTTGGGGGGAATGTATGCATTCCAGCTTTTTCACCATCTGCCCACTTTATTTGCTGCAGCTGGGTCATTATGTGAGATTATTTCAAGACTATTTTTGGGAAATACACAGACAATATACAGTTTACATAATTAGCAGTTTGATTACTGAATGCGAGAAAGGCCAATGAACGACCCTCCGCATCATCTATTTAATGTGAAATGCACTGAGGATCCTATTTATGACCGCTTTTTGTTCTCCGAGTTGAAATTTAGGATTGAAGGGGGTTTGTAAGAATCGGACTGGATGACATGGATGAAGAAAAACAGTCACGGTCCTGGGAAAAGTTAAGAGAAATGAATCACCGCCAGGCAAGACAGAACAACAGTTTCTAATTTCTGTCACAGCCATATCATGTACACTCCAGGTCCTACTTCAACAGAGATTATACGAAAGATTACTTAAAAAAAGGCCCGTCTCTGTTCTTTTGAGTTCAGAATTGACAAGTTTATTCAGAGAGTTATGAGGAGTGTTGTACATAAATTACAAGTCGCAATTTTCCCACAGAGAGTATAGCTTTCGAGTGTGTTTCTGACTTATCCAGATGAAATCTGCCGGTTGAGGGGAACACATGCTGGTAGTTAACCTGTGTAGTCTGAGACGGATCCTGTATCTGGTTAAGTCATTTACATCAGCAGGGCAGGTTAACAACCAACCCCCCCCCCCCCCCCCCCCCCCCCTCTCTCTTCCCAACCCCCGCTAGCCCCTGCAGGTGTTTGTGTGTGAGTGGGGCACCTCCTGCTTCCTCTCAGAGGGTGACATAGCAGTGGTTAGGTGATAAAAGCTTTGATAAACAGGAGTGCTGATGTGTCAACTCACACACCTCAGGACACCAAAAGAAAACAACCTGAGAATTGGGGCTGATATAGCGAGCCTGGCGAGTGTGTGCTTGTGAAATAAGGGTACCCTCATATTCCAGCGCTCCCACCAGTGCTTTGTGTTTGGAAACTATTGTTGATGCATTGTAAAGCATATCCGATCTGGGATTTTGTGTGTGTTGTATATAATAGCAACAGACTTTGTATTTTTTTTGACAGGGATGTTGGTTTCCTAAATATTTTCTGTAAAAGTCACAAGGAAATGTTCATGTGGGACGTCTATCTACTTTAAGGAACACCGTCCTTTAAAGCCAACAGCAGTTCATCAGAACTTGGATCATATTTTGGTAGTTTTGGATATCATTCCTATTGGTAATGTAACATTGTACTCTCCGAGATAACTGCCGAGATCTGGAAACACAGCTTCAAAAAGTCTTAGCCAAACTTATCTAGAAGAGAAGGATGAACATCCAAACTTTCCATGTTAAATATTCATCACAGTTTATGGACCATTTTCCCTGTTTCAACTTTGACCTAATGTACTTACCGTAGTTGTGGGAATCCAGTTTTGCTGTGTAATGATGAATTATACTGACATTTCAGGTGCATTTAGTTTGGGCTTACTTCCAAATAAAGTGGATTAGATAATCTAGCTTTACGGTCTACTTGTATACAATCTATCTGATCGCTGTACTGCCGTGTCACAATATTACCCAGATCTCAACAATTAACTTAGTGCGTACATTGTTGACTAATAGAAACTATGGCTAAATCTATGAAAATAAGGCCAAAGGTGTAATATGAGGATCTTGTTTAAGTCATGTTGACCCTGTATTTGTTGAAGTTGTTCTGAAGGAATCTTGATGAGTGCCAACATGCATCCGTGTTTTCCATTGTGCATTCACATCCACAACCATGGCGCCCACGTCCTCTTCTCTCATCGCCCCTTTAGTCCAAACAGCCTTTTTAGCTGTTTACCCAAAACAAAAAGATGTGTGCACAGACACATGAAAGTATTCTCTTCTCTTCTCGCACTCAGCCTCTCTCCATCGACCTCTGCCTCTCTCCTCTGCCCTGATCGCCCACCTCCCTCCCATTTATCTGCATCAGCAAGACTAATGGCAGCCTGGCTACCTGCACAGATCTTCACCGGTGGAGTGAGATGTGCTGGAACACGCCTTTATGGCTTGCCCTTTAGGGAGTGCAGCAACAGTCCGACCTATCCTTGCCGATCTATTTGCGACACCCCACCCGGCAACCCGGCAGCCGGAGTGGCCCTGAGTAATGACGACTTAATAAATGGTGACACTCCGCTGGCGCTGGAATGAGATGCCCATTGACAAGGAGCTTCCAGAGGCTTTCAGCGCCTGCCGGTAAAAATAGAAGGGGACACGAGACACCATGATTATGAGGACACCGCGGATAGGGGATAGGCGTCAAACGGGTTTTGTGTGTGTGGCCAGTGTCAATGTGCTGTTACTGATATGATGCTGTATCTTCATCTAGGGGTATGGGAAGTACTCTTAATGTTCTGTGTGTGTGTGTTAGAGAAAATAATTACGGTAACATGAACCCAGATGTCCGTTTTATAGAGAACATCGGAAATGTCCCACCCTGTACATGCACACACTGCCCTTCAACCTTTCCCCTTCTCTACTGTAGCACACGCCTAAAAGTTGGCCCGCTCACATCCTAACTGACCTAACGTCCCTGAGGCCCATTGCCACTGCTAGCACAGGATAAACTAAGCACAGTTTGGATAAATGACATGCGAAGTTCAAGGTACGAACAGTCATCACTTCCTTTTGTACCACAGGAGTTCCTCTTCTTATTCACTTCCTGTTCAACACCACCTCCTACTCAGTGTTACGGGAGGTCAAACAGCAACACCTTACTCAGCAAATGACACGTCCAGGATGCACGGATGAGGGGGGATGGACAGAGGAAGAACAGTAGCAAGTAGTGGGCGTTATGACAGAGCAGCGTTTCAGTTTGTGAGGTAGTGGACTGCTGACCAAGGCCTTAAAGCTGCTTATTTAGCAGGCTAAGGCAAAGACACTACAGTGAGTGTTTTTTTTGTGTGCACAGGTATGCACATGGTGGGGCAGTATCCTCGATCATATGACATCATAAAAGATGTAGTAACAGCTGACAAGGGAGGAAAGTGAAACTGTAAGCTTTATCATGGGTGAGTTACATTGATGACGTTTATTGCAAAAAAGGAGGATAAGACAAGGCACATAAGTTACGGAGATAAGTGTGCAACTCTAGACTTTTTCACCACCCATTTGGCTGTAAAAAAGGAAGATCACCTAATATATCACCAGTTGCACATGCAGTATGACACAATTAAACATTTACCTGAATGTGAAGACATGGGAGGGTAACAAAAAAGAAAAAAAACACAAGTGTAGGCAATCATTAGTGTAACTCTGTAAACCTGTCCGTCTCTGTGAGAGCTGTACAATGAGCTATATATCACAATATATGAAGCCTGAAAGCATGTCTCCGTTAGCATGTTAAAGTGTCAACTCAGGGTTTATAAAATTCAGACAAAGAGATCATTTTAACAGAAAAGACATCTGGAGTATGTGATAGAAAGCTGGTCCGGCAGTTACGCGATTAAAGAGACATACTCTGACCTATTTTATACAAAATATATGAACTCATCCCCCTATTTCATCACCTGTCCAGTCAAGTGCTGACACCTGTTTCTGCTCTTGCATGCTCTTTTTGCCCCACTCTTACTCGTCAAACAAAGTGGTGGTTTCATTAAAAATCCATTCTCGAGCTCATTAACAATGCTTCCTCTACGCCAGAAAAGCCTTCAAACCCCGGCGGAGGGAAATGGGAGGTTTCCCTCCATTTCATCGCTTCTCAAAAGGTCAGAGGTCTACCCCCAGGTTTACAATGAGGTCACGCAACCCTGCAGCTTGAGTAATATCTTTTAGCGGGGGCCTTCGCATACATACACGCGGCTCCATGCGTGCACATCCAGTTTCCGCATCCACTCAAGACAAGTACGGGAATGAGAGGATAAATAAACAAAAAGTGGAACCACATTGCACCATGGGGAGAGAAAACACCACCGAGCTGTACCATCTGTTGCAATGAGGGAGCGACGAAGGGGAGTTGTCGGACGTATTTATTCATTGCTGATACATTTCCATCCATCTTCTGGTGACGGAAGTCTCCTGTGGAGCCTTGCCTCACACAGATGTGTCCGCTCCACTCATACGATGACGGTGGTGCGAGGCAGATCAAGAACCGTTTACAGGAAGCGAGGAAACTTGACTGAAACCTAACACTGATTCATGAAATCTGATCTTTTCCTGCTGACGTTTGTGTGGGGGAGGACGGAGGAGTTGTTTTGTCTGCCATCAGCTGGTGTGCACTTGTTGAGCAACATGGTCTCCTGAGCGGAGGTGTCTTCTGAAGTAAATTATAATGATAAACACTACATTTATATCAAGGCTTTTTTAAATGAGAGCAGATGAACGACAAGCATTGACGTTACAAACAAATGACTCAGCGACTTCCAACTTTAAGATGAAAGAACTTCTAACTTGTTTGAGTCCAAAGGAAGCTCATCATGAGGCGCCACTGATGCGGAAAGGACCAATAGAAATCTTGAAGTGGGGGGGCGTGGACTAATCCGAGACCTGAAGGATTCCTTTAAATCGTATGTATATGTAAATGCAAAACACACCATTTGTGAATGGAGGCTTGTTGGGGGAGGACTTAAGTCCGGGTTTGGGCTCAGGCAACAGTGGAGAGGCTCATTATTTCCTCTATATGGCCAAAATCAGGGAGCTTATAGGCCTTGGAGAAATCTGCTTTCCCTCACCCCTGCCTCTCATCTACACCCACAGCCTCTGATAGATCTCTCAAAGAGCATTAGCCACTCTGCGAGGCCGCTGAAATTAAAGTGTAACCTAATTGCGTGGTAAGGATTTGTTAAGGTAGGAGAGTAATGATGGGACTAAAAGCATTAGGTTGGGACCATGTCCACACTTGAAAAATGCCTTTTTAGTTTCACTTTTTCTGAATGTTTTCTTAAAGTCCCCGACACTGAAATAGCAACACATTTTTTCTTTCTACATTTTCAGTGTGATGGCAATTCCTAATCATTTAATCCTGCACCAGTTAAAGAGTTAATGGATGACTCAACTATTTTACTGTGACAAACTTTCAGGTTTTCAGACTAAAACACATTTCTGTCAGTCTCCAACCCTCAATGCAGCTTGTTGTCTTTTATTTCAGAATACAGGTATTCTAAAATTGTTATAGCTTTCTGTGCCCGAGATCAAAGTTGTTCTTCTCTTTGGAGCCAGCTGAGAAAATATTGGTCAAAACAGCTGGAATTTACGACCATAAAACAATTCACTGTTTATACCTGTGCAGACTCCTGGCAACAGTAGCTCGAGATCAAACATCCCCAATGTCATAAAACATATTAGATGACAGGCAAAAATGAAAAACTAAATAGAAGCCAATTTCCCCATCAATGCCACAAAACAATCTACCAGCGCAGGGCAGCAACTAATGATTATTTAAAACATTGATTAATCTGATGATTATTTTTCAGATTTTTCGATTAATAATTTGGTCCATGAAATGTCCCATGCCCAATATTCAAACGACTTGTTTTGTCCAACAACCAGATAAAAACTCAAAGATATTTTCATTTGCGAAGGTGAAACCAGTGGATTTTTGGCAATTTTGCTTAAAGTTACAATCTCAAAAATCTCAGTGATGCTCTCTTTGGCAGCACCTCTGGCCATTAGTGGTAACTGCAGGTATGTCTTTTGATCTCACTTCCCAGAGATCCAAACAGTGTGTATGGTGATTGATAGAAAACAAGGGCAGTGAGAGAAGGGGGTATGACATGCAACAAAGGTCCTCAGCTGGATTTCAACTTTATCTGCAATATGTTGGCCAGGCAAATCTATAATGACCAAGAATACAACTCGCCACGAAAATGTTCCACAAGAAGGTTTAATGTCAATGTTTTTTATCAATTCAGCTTTGATTGTTTGTTGTAGTCCTGCACAAGCAGTCGGCTGATTGACGGATTACGTTTCCAAGCTGAGTATCTAAATGGGATTTAAATATGTGCGAGACCTTCGGGTTTCAAAAATATGAATGGAAAATGCTTTGAGACCATCCGAAGTCCCTCCAGCCTTTGCAAGCATACATTATGCAGTACCAAAATACCAAACAGACCAAACACACATTCCAAGTTTGGAATGCTGTTCCATCGGGTTTCGTACATATCAAGTTAGGTATCAACATCTATACCAACTAACATCTTCTGCGACCGTAAACAGCTTGTATATCCATGTCTGTGTTACAAGATCCAAGAATCCAAGACTGCGACGAAATAAGAATAAGTCTTGTGTATGAATCTTCTGGCTGCTCCATAAATTTCTCCTGTCAGGGAGACATTCTCACAGTATGTCTCTCTCTCTCCGTCTGTACGGCTGACAGAGCAGGAACAGTGACACAGCACTCTGTCCCGCTCTTCTATTAAATATTTACACGCTTGTGAAACATATAAAACTAACCGCCGAAGCTCGCATTACTGCTCTGGCAGAGGAGTCAGATTTAATATGACTCACATTCGCTTCCAAGAATATGCGTGTTAAATAAGGAAAGTAGAGAGACAGACAGACAGACAGAAAGACAAATGGGTTCAAATGCATTCATACTGCTGAGCAGGTGTCTAACGGTCAGTTTTTTTTCCCACATGAGGAAACTAACTGTACTTATACCTCTCTGTAAAACATCTCAACCCATTTATTTCATACATATCTGACTGGTTTAATAAATTATGTGCAAAAAAGTTAGCAGATTCTGGCTGCCCCAGTGTTGCCCCCACGTTACAAATTTGAGTGCCTTTTCAATTTTCAAAACAAATCCTAATTCAAAATGTGATGACTATGACACAGCGGAATTATTATGTTGTTTTTTGGTGTGCGAGATAACAAATGACTCAAACAAATTACTTGAGCCGCATGATGAATGACTACTTCATTCCCAGCAATTATATTATAGTCACAAATGCTTATTTAGTTGTGTTAGTCATGTTGAGTATCACCCTTTAAGATATATGGATGAGCATGAATTACGGAAAACATGACACCACATCCTCCAAATTATCATCACCTCACATTTGGTGCATTTACTGCACATGATCCCAGTGAAAGCTATCTTAAAAGGAAATGATGTATTTTAGCGTGATTGGTAAATGTCTACTTTTAACATAATAGATATGTTGTGGCATGTGGCCTCCGCCACCACATTCTTCTCCACAGTGATTTGCCCCAGCTGTGTGAACAGGCCAACACTTCCACGCCAAGGGAAAACATTTCTGTGTTTTATCAGGGGAAGAAAACTCATGGCAGATAAGCGGCTCGACTGGCACCAAACGTCATCATCTCTCATTACTTAAACCTGTTTTTCCTTCTAGATAAAAGACCTTGCTCCTAAATGGTCATGGCCCCAATTTTTAACAACTTAATTACCTTCTTTTATTTATTGTCCCAGTCATCTCCCAAAGCCATAGGCACAATATTAGCAGTTCAAATGTATCAGGGCTCATAATGCAACCTTGGAAAAAACTTCGGACAACCTTTGTGCCCCCAGGCTGTCTGGGGGAAGTGGTTCATGTCTGATGCCTTTTACTCTTTTATGAGACCCCTTGTCATGTAATCATGAGAACAAAACTATCATGTACTCTCTATTCATTACTCTATGCAGACAAAGTCCTACTATTCTGCTTGCTTTACAACTTCATATAGGGCCCCGGGTGAATACAAACCATCTGTGTAAACACAGACTTCTGACAGGCCGGTGTGGTGAGCGATGACTCCCACCTGTACAAAAGCACAATAACTCAGGGAAAGTCTCCTTCTGAAGTGGCTATGTGCCTTTTTTATAGAAGTCACACAAGCTCATGCAGACTTTCACTGTATACCTGGGAGAGGTCGTTCCTCGATGACTCACTCCAATTCGACAAGGGATAATTGAAGGACATCCTGCCATGTTAATGAATGAAATATCCTGCCATCTTCTCTCTCTCTAGTGCAATCACCCACTCACAAATTGATGCTTCACATTCGCTGTCCCTCAGACACCTTGTAAATCAAGTATAATTGACAGACAGTAGTGATGAAATGCTAAGCGGCGCAACTAAATGACTCCATCAAAGCAGCTCCATTAAAACCTCCTAGGTGACCAATTATCTTCCACACATGGAAAATAACACAGGCTGGCTCATACTAAACAGCTAACTTTTGCCTGTACACTATAGACAAGTATATTTTTATGTTTTAGAAGGTTTTTGAAGCTAGGTGTCGTAGGGCTAGTTCGTACACTAATGTAGCTGGAATGCTATCTACAACACATTAGCCAGCCGTGAACATGCTAGGGCTAGTGAGTTGTTATAGCTTTTCGATCTTTCTATTTTCTCTGCTGTACATCATTTTATTAAATAAAGACTAAAGGGAGAAAAGAAGCTCTCCGAGCTAAAGAGCTTGCCAAGTGTCAGTTAGAGAGCTTACAGCTGTCCATTAGCATGCTCGTTAGCTCAATGGTTGATTATTCAAAAGACCTATTTGTCTCATATTTGGCTGCAAACCATTCCTTTTTTGTGGAGCAGTTTTTACTCAGCAGAGGTGGGTTAAATAAAAGTGAATAGTGCAACATAGCTAATAAGCTACATTTGTTTCCTCCATTTTTGACTTTCCAGCTCTCTGTTCCCTCAAAGGTCAGCTCTGTTGAGACAGCCTGCTGATGGTCAAGAGGTCAAGGTTAACGGAAGTTGAACTCATCACTAGGGATTCAGCTGATCGTGGTTCCATTGGAATGAACTGATATCACCGCAATATTTTGTGTTTATAAATGCTGGTGGGACCAGGCTTTAAAACTATACACTGGACTGTTGTTGTTTACTACTGTGATGAATAGTTTCATTTCCTCCAAACATATTATTTTGAGAATTATCTGAAAGAATTCAACAGCATCTGTCAGAACTCATCTTTTCCCGAGGAGTAAAAAAAAAAAAAAAAAGGTTGGACTTTAAACTACTTATCTCATCATCATTCACACACTGCAATCCTTAAAGATGCAAAGGAAACCCTTCCTTCAACTGCTTTCTCCGACATCATGCAGACCGAGAGTCATTCTGTTCCACGGCTCAACTTGGACTATTAAACCACTGGACACATGGATTCAAAGCACTGTCCACAAGGTGATTAGGTTTCATTATGGCAAATGAAACACCCTATTACCCTTTACTGTCTCATGATAAATGTCTTTAAAGAATGTCATGAATTAGAAAAAAAGACTATCCAGAGATTAGGAGGAATGGCCGTGATGCTGACTTTTGAGAACTTGTCTTTTAACCAGAGGATACCAGAGAGACAGAGAGGATGAGAGACAGAGGAGGAAAGGACTATAAATGCCAGCAGTGTGTGTCTGTACGACCAGCCTTGTTAAAATAAATAAGTCAGTGTGTCATTTGTATTCTCTGTTCGACCGGCACAACACAGTCCATCTGGGGCCTGAGAGAAAATATCTGGAGCTGAAGCATAAAGATCCAGATTCAACAGCCTTGCATCTGCCAATTTAAGAGACAAGATATAAACACAATCAATCTACAGGACAAATATTGAGCTGTGGTTTGTTCCATTAGTCAACAGGACAAATGGGAACTTTCTTTTCCCTGTTAACATGCTGACAAAGCATCGGCAACCGATACCCATCTAATGAAGTAATCCCTATTTGTATCCAAACACAACACACAGCGCACACTGCAACACAGGGCAGTCTGTTTGGACAGTTCCCCGGAAATTCTGTTATCAGTGCACGTCCAGAAATAAGCGCGGGGGGGGGGTGGACAGTGGGTGGACGGCGGGGACTTGTTGAAAAAGTCAACTGGATGGTGGCCCCCAGCTGAGGCTGTCTGGCAAAGGATCAGTCTCATTCCTTTTCGGTCGGAGGCTCCTTTTCTCTGACCCGTCAGTCCTGACATCTCAGAGAACTGACGCAAGAAATGCAGCTATAAAAACAGCCTCTGGTCCTGCTGGTGAGAACTGGGCAAAGATCGCTGCACGCGTTCTCAAACACAAACACACACACATCATTCAACGACATACAGACACACTGTACTCTAGCCATCTTGCATTTCAATAGGGAGAGCCAACAAAATACTGTACATCAGTGGTGGTGGTGATATAAAGCAAAGATTAAGGTGATACCGACGTATTAAGTGTCTCAAACAGCTGTAGGTCATATGTTCTGGTATTGAATCAAACTTTTGTACTAAAGCCTTTGTTATGACTGTAAAAGAAGATGTAGACTGCTGACAGCAGAAGAAACCACATCAGTCACCTGAGCAGTGAATGGCGCATAATGGTGCACTGTACAAATTAGCGTAGTTTTTTTCTTTAACCACATTGAACTTTAAAAAAAATAAATGCCCTGAAGCCTGGAGTCTATTCAGAGCTTCATATCAATGCTCATCTCATTGATAGAGTGTCTGCTTCCAAATGAAGCAAAAATACTGAACAGTTGTCTTTTTATGTTTTGTATAAATGCAGCCACTGTTTGCTCCAAAAACCATCACATGTTGCAAGGCTGGTGGGACGGCGGTTCACCAGACACCTCAGGCAAAGAAACTCATCGCATCCTGTTTTCCTTGTGCCAGCGAGGTTGGACAATAGCAGACGCGTCTCTCGTCCCTGTGTTTTTCTTCGGGGCGGATTCTTGTTGGATGATAGATGCAGCAGTGTCCTCCTGTTTCCCTCTGATGTTTGGGCTCTGGATTATCCCTCAGCTCAGTGTGGTTGTTTTTGGTGGAGTCTGCTCTAATCGCGTGTGCTTCTGCCGCAGCGCGATGAAAGACAGCCTGTTGGTATTGGCTCAGTGCTGAAGCTGACTCACAGGCACAGGTGCACCATGAGAGAGGTCACACCAGTAGCTGAGCCGTACATCGCATTGACATCTTCAGTAATATTCATAAGAAATGCAAACAATACACAATAATGTGGTGTTCATCCAAGGAACATTCATTAAATAAACAAAACAAATTGGCTGACTTGCAGGGATTTACACACCTATTCCTCCCTCAAGCAGTAGATACATACTAGTTTGAACTTGTAAAACCTGATTTTGCGGTCACTAACCTGACAATTTATAGAATTCTGCTTTTCTCTCCCCTAATCCTTTAAAAAGGGTGGAGTTTTTTTTAAAAACAAACCAGCCACTGTGTTCTTTGTTGCGGGCTTTTGCAATCCTGACAAGTTTAGCCTCTGCAGCTAAGCTATTTATGATTAACATGTCTTCATCTCCCATGCGCGGGATTACATTAAAACAACAGTTGTCAGGGGAAAAAATGTAGGCAAAACCTACATCACAAAACAAGACATGTCCTTTGACAAAATAACTTTTGAATCTTCCATTATTATCTACACCAACATTGTATGATCATGTACTGTATACACACTCAAAATGTCTACCAACACCTGCATACCACAGGTGTGTTTGAGTTCTTTTGAGGGTTAGCATCACGTTGTCTTTTCGTACATTCAGTCATTTATTAATGGGAATCATTTGATAAACATTTAACATACATTGTTCAATTTCATCTGAAAGCTATCATGCTTAAGCAAAGGAAGCATACAAAGTAAAAAAGAGTCTTCAGCTTTGCATTCATCATTGTGTTTCAATCAGTGCGTGGGGAGTTTTTCTTGGTTTCCAGTTTTTGTTTGCATGTGCTACTTAATGTGTTCTTGCCAATATCCATTTTTTCCTGTTAAGATTATTGCGATTGGCAGCTGGTTGATTAAATAAATAGTCTCATTGAACTAGCAAACAAAATCCCAGTGGACTAGGTGGGCTTCTCAACCTGCTGCTTCACAGTGTGAAGCCTCTAATCTTGCCAGACAACTCCTATATTTTACGCTAAGCCAGGGAAAAACATGTTTTGATTACAGTCATTACCCTTCAGAACATACATTCATTCATGTCAGGGTGGGGGAGTCTTCTTCTTTGGCCCTCTACCTGCTGGGGTGGGATGAGTGGCTCTGATGGTGGTTGGTGGTCTACAGCATTCAGGGGTTTACTCGGGGTTCGCTCCTCTGGGGAGCAGTCCTGAAGAGGAGGGGATTACCTCAATCCTCTCCCTGCTTCAACCCTTCCAACTCGATACTTCAGATTCAAACAAAAGCTTGGGGACTGTGGGCCTCAGGCCCCTGGCGGGCTGCTAATCCCATTCCAGCTGGACAACAATCTGTCTGGCCGGTGGCCCCTGCGGGGGTTGTAAGCCCCCAGTAAGAGGCTTGGAGGAGAAGTCAGACAGCTCATCAAGGATGAGGACTTAATTAGCCTTGCAAAGTCAACCTGGCTAATTGAAAAGATTCAACCTGAGTGCCGCCACAGGAGCAGAAGACAGCATTTTTTACGTTTTTTTTTTCTGCATTGTTAAAGGTGTTCTGTTGCCAGGCGAAGAAAAATGCCAGGGATGAGGTACCCCTGCTGCTTCAGAGTTGGCGATGTGAAAAAGGGGCCTGCTTGTAAGGTTAATTGGGCTGGACACAGTGCCAAGACAAAGTATGGGGGAACATGTCTTGAAGTGTTTTGCTGGATCTGAGCTTAATCTTTCACGACAGGCTTTATCGGCGGGGTCAGGAGTGTAGTGCGGGGAGTGATTCTACATGCTGGTTATATTGGACAACAAAACAAGACAGACTGGGTGTGTGAGTCAATTTGTGACTTTATTCACATGTCTGTGTGCATGTCTGTTTGTCGGTCTATGGGTGTCTGTGTGTGTGTCTCAAGTGTGCTTTAGGTGAGACGAATCACTCTGGTAAGTTTGTGTACCCAGGTTGAGCTGATGTCAAAACTCAGTCAGCACTCAACGGGCAGACAAAGCACACACACCTCGCCGAAATAAAACAGAAACTCTCTTGACCCGCTCTCTCTCCGCTCTCCATCAACACTCTGTTAAAGCATGCCATCGCCGCTCCGGGATAATGTGTTTAGAAATGTTGCACTCCCTCAACCCCCTTCGACTCCGTAATGCATTTTGCTGTGCAACCCCCCCCCCCCCATCATCTCTCTTATCCGCGTGTTTGAATACGCCACTTCTCCCCAAACACGCTGTGTTTAAAGAATGCCACACTCTACCTCTCAAGCCCAATCACTGTAACGTGTGTGTGAGAGCACAGGCTACCTCTCTCTTTGTGTAATTTGTTTGACGATGCTAGCCTTTCCGACGCCAATTACACCTAATGTGTTTGAGGGTTCACAGAATTGCATACACCCTCACACACACAGAAAACATTTTCACTATGAGCAGACAACTGATTAAGCTTAATGCAGAGAAAAGAGCTGTAATTTGTAAAAGCGAAGCAGCAATTGTGCCAAAAATTGGGTTTAATTAAACATCATGATAACATGTAAATGCTCAAAGGCTTGAATTAATTACATTGAAAGTAAATGATTAACATTTAAAAGGACATTTTTCCCTGCTGTGAATTTGAGGATGTTTTTCAATGTATGTAGAAGGCTGAATGGATTTTTCATTAATGCATACTGTTGGGGGTGCTCGTGGCTTGGCTCTATGGATGGCAATGTTGGCCTATCGGCTGCTCCACCACTTTGGTCTGGACTGGAATATCCCAATAACTACTGAATGGATTGCTGTGCAAGTTTGTAGAGACATTCATGGTTTCCAGACGATACATCTCTCTAGCTTTGGTGACTCTCAGACTTCTCCTCTTACGCCACTAAGAGTTTTAAACATTCTCATCCTCCTCAGCTGCACTTTGTGTTTAGTGCTAATAAGCAAACGTTGGCATGCACGCACACACGGAACTAACATTATACCTGCTGAAAAAAACTCACATGAACTCCTAAAGTACTGCACCATTAGCATTAACAGATAATGTTTTTCATAGTGGAATATATTGGAATCGATAAATTGGGATGCAGCGCGGGAGATTTCAGGGATCAGCACATCCTAAATCCGAAAAAATCGAATTAGTGAGTTGCTGCAATCACCCGTCGACGTTTTGTAGGTTGGGGTCATTCTTTCACAACAACATTTTTTCCGCTTTGTCGAGTCAAATGTATCTTTCAGTTAATCCCCGTCTGTCTGTCTGTCTCCTCTAAAACCCTCACTTTGATCCACATCTTTCTTTCTTCCGGGCTGCCTCAAAGTAAACCCAGCGCTGACCCTGAGCTGTACAAACCAATCACCCACAGCTATGATGCTAATGGCCTTCATGGGGTGACGATACTGCACACAATGTGGTCATAAGGGATTAGCACAGCTCTCTGCACATGGACCCATCACTCACGAGTGAGGACAGCTGAGGCAGATTCAACAGAAAATGATTGAACAACTTAGGTGCTACTTTGAATTCTTACTCTCTATTTACTGTACCATGGCTGCCATTTTCTTTTTTGCCACTAGAGGCTTTGCTTTATTTTTTGTGTTTTTTTTTCTTAAATATCTCCATTATATATCCCGCAAGAATTAGAGCATAGCCCATTCACATGTGCAAATAGCACCGTTTGTTATCGTCGTAGTAATCTCTTCTCTGTTTAATATCAAATGTAATGCTTCTGGAATCAGCTGAAATAACACCGCTGGTGTTTTAGGTAATTAACCTTTTCCACTGTGTAAATGGCTCAGGGGGGGAATGAATGTCTGCCTGTGCGCTTCATCCACTCTGGGAGAATACATGGCCCGTTTCAGGGGGGCCCCAGCAGAGTTGCGCAAGAACCTTGCACAGTGTGTGTGTGTGTGTGTGTGTAGAAGGGTGGGGGACAAACGCAAAAAATATCAGTGTGGTCTCCAAAGCACTGTTTGGAGTTAATATAATGGGGGAAGGGGAGTGATGTGTGGAAGCCGGTGGTCGTGGGGGAGAATAGGGAGGTACGATATTAATAAAAACCAAATCAGTCAGGCTTGACATAAACACCCCTTTGTTCTTTGATGTGATGGCAGCAGCCACACAGTCGGCAACATGATACATCATGCACAGGACCGCTCGAACCTCCCCCCCTTCCATCCCCTCGCTATTGCTTCGTGAAGACCACATATACTCATGTTCTCTCTGGCTCCGTCGCCAGCTCTCTCTCTCACACACACATACATACATGCACGCAGTCTGAGGCTTAATATCCCCTCCACCTCCGTCCCCTACCTAGGAGCCTAATATCCAGGCCTTGATAATAGAGCGCTGTGTGTGATTCGTGTCTCCAGGAAGGAGCCATGAAATTACCTTCCTATGCATCAAGGGCTGTAGCATAAAGCCGCACCTCAATCACCAAGAGAATAAGGCCTATTGTTACAAGCCAGAGCTTTTACGAAAGTAAGCGATCCTACTTAGGGAAAAGAAAAAAGAGAAGATGATAAGACTTGATATCCCTGAAAAGTACGACTGTCGCCCAGAGTTAGAGCTTTACAGAAATCCAGGTCAAGCCCCCTCTGTGTCTTTGAGGTCTTGGAAGAAACTCTCGAGTGTGTGATTATACATTAACCCCCGAGTGCAGAAGAAGCTCTGTCCTTATGTTCAGAGATGTTTAAAGGAAGGTTAGTTTTCAATTGGTTTCACTTGGGGTTATCTTGCTTTTGTCCTCTTGGAGGCTGTAGTTGAAGTTGGGTTGACACTTCCGCGTAAACAAACTGTCATTATCCTCTTTTCAAATCATATAATGGCATGTAGCATTGAAACAGTGGCGCTCAATGACCCTGAGCGCTACAGGTAAAAAGGGTCACAGTCTTTTTTTTTTTAGCTTAAATGTCCCTAATGGCCAGAGGTCAGCAAGTCATGTTTGTCCTGCCCGGAGTGAATAACAATAGAGGAGGGTGGCGATGGACAGAGGCAGGCAGGTAGACAGATAATGAGATGGATGAGTCGACACAGGGCTGAATCTTATCAGCAAGGAACAACAGGGACGCAGACAATACCGGATCGTCGTGTCCTAGTCTCTTTGTTGGATCCACAGAGGCACATGCTCATTAAAAGCTTTGTCCTACATTCACTCTGTGACAAAACAGCGTACAAATTGGGATGAAAAATTGCCATGTTTAATGATTGTTTTAGATGTGTCTCTTTGAAAACAGTGTTTGAGTTTACCAAAGTCAAATACGTCTTCAGTTCAGTCCTCATCCGGCTGTCCACGTGACTAAAGGAATGCTGGTTTTTAACATATAAATAATACATCATATGCACGAAACAAAAACAAAGTTATTTACGGATAAAGGATCCTTTGATAATTACTTCAGGATTTAAGGATTCCTTGATGATTATTCACGGATTTAAGGATGAATCAAAGAATTCCTCATATTCATTTGCCCTTGCTCGTTTTGGGCTCTGATTCTAGGAGAACATGACAATTTAGTCCAGAGAGGACTGGGATGAGTTTTTGATGAGATGAAATTCATTTAGGAGGACAGGCCATCATTTATTGAATTTAAAGGAAGAGGATGTATGAACCAAGAGGGCGATTCAGGTACCCAGAGCAGAAGCTATTCTTTTCTCTTTGGTGTCCAAAAAAGTGCAGGATAACAGTCTTGTGTGTTTTTCATGAATACTAACTTGGCCAAAATTCAGCATTAAACATTTGTTTCATCAGATTTAATCTGTGTTTAAATCTTAGTCTTGGCTCACAGACTTTGCGTGGGGATGCTAAAATGAGTGATTTAAAATGTATAAATCTCAGTCATGCAACATGCAATTGCTGAAGAATGTTTTGACAGACATATATGGGCTTAACCCAAGCAGGGAAGTAGCATCATACACGGCATTGTTAGTTGTTAGTCTGTCAGCAGTTTCAGTAATTTATCCGTTTGCCTGGATTAGCTCATACATAATTATGTGAAACTGTAAAAGATGTTTTCAAGTCTCATGTGCTCAACCATGTGTTTTACTGTGGAAAAAGCTAGAGAGCAAGATTTATGATGAGAATAAAAGGCCCAGATCTTCATCCTTGGACCTTAACGGAGACAAAAGCCCAGATAAATGTTGACTTAATTACCAGAGCGAGAACAATAATTCCATCAATGCTCAATGACTTTAGCTGGGTTGATGAGTTGTGTTGCAGAGACAGGACTGTGCACCAGGATCGATCGGGGACTTTCATTAACGCTGGGTGACGTGCATTCGAAGGCGGGTCGATCCCGAACCCGGACTGACATTGACCCAGTTCCCTCCCTGCACGACTCCTGTGTCTACCCACGTCCATCATCACCGGCATCGATAGCCAAAGCACCCGGAGGCAAAATGTGTGCGTGAATTGATCGTGCAGAGCACATGCAGAGTATGACTTGTGGAGGCACTGGACCTCGTCCAAAAACCAACATCCATCACTATGCTGCCTCTGTTATCAATTCTCCATTATGGTTAAATTAAAGCTCAGCAGAATCTCACTCAAAGAATTCGCCTCATTAGTTACGTGGTTGTTCTGTGATTTGACTGTAAACATTCTTGTCTTTTGTTTCACATAAAAGTAGAAACGGATTCAAAGAAGTGAAGAAGTGTTTGTTGCTTTGTGAGTAAAAGTAAATACAGTTTCTCAATGGCTCTGATTATTCCCAGAGCACTCATTTCTTGCATTTTTTCAACTCTCTTACCCCTTTCCATTTGCTTATAGGCCTCGACAATCATGTCTCCTAGGAATTATCTTTTCATACTACTAATTTGCAAAAGCAAATGTACGTTTTGATCGAATTGTGATGCCGTACAGATCATGTTTTTCTTATTATTCTTAAGGAAATCTACCAAAAACATGAGAAAATGTTCACTCACAAATGATTTTGTTTGTTTTCCTACAATGTCCGATCCTGCTATAAAGAATCCACTTGTAGCAACTACGGCAAGTATTTGTTATGGTTATGCTTAAGCACTTTCAGCATATTGTTATTAAGGTTAAGGAAAGATGTTCATGGTTAGGATTTAAAGCAACTTGAAGCACGAAAAAAGTTCCTTCACTCCAGAAAACACTGCCAGGTAAACCAGACGCCAATTACGTTTTTCAAACATAATGGGCAAAACAAATGAATGCTAAATAAACATAATATCTGGAAGACAGAATTGGCCTTGCTGTGTGAAAGTGCACATATATATTCAGACTACGTCCACGCTAAGCTGGCTAATTCTGAAAGCTTTTTCTCAAATTTTTGACTTAGTCAGCAGCGATGTCGTATACCTGCTCACACACACACACACACACACACGTGTGTGTGCCGTGTGGCAGCAGAGCTACTGTAAAACGTCCTAACACTTTCAGTGACCACTCATTCGAAATGTCAAGATAGCCGATAAAACATTGCAGCAGGGCAGAAATTACTGTTCGCCTTGGTTAAAAGGTAGCACTTAATCGCAATTGTATGCATGTTCCACTGTCTAACAACAGAAACGGAATCTGGATTTAGTGAATATAGAATGAGCATGGAGAGCAAGAGAAGACAGGAAAAAAAACAACAACGGATGAACTGTTTTTCTTATGAGAGATCTATACAAAAAATGACATGAAAATTCATTTCAACATTTTGTTTCTAACAGACCTCACAAACACATTCCATGTGTTTTCTAGTTCACATACTGTAATGTGACAATCTGTGCTGAGTTTACCTCCTCCCTCTCTCTCTCTCTCAGCAACAGCCCCCCCTCCCTCCCAGGAGAGTCACTCCAACAGACAGGACCAATTTTCTGCTAATTGGGCCTCAGGAAATTGCTCCTCGTTTTAATTTACTGTTGGACAGCCATGAAGACATGTGATCCACCGCTGCTTTTCTCTCTCCCTCCCTCCTTTTCTTCTCCACAGCGGGCACAGGTGTGAGGATGAGAGAGGCACACTGTACTGCGCCTTCTCCCTCTCCCTCCCTCCCTCCCTTTCTTTGGGAAAGGAAATGGAATGCAAAGGCGGAGACTGGAGCCGAGTTGAAGGGTTAACCCGCCGTGGCAACCAGATGCATTGAATATGACACGGTCCCCATTTGGAGGTCAAGGTGTTTAAAGTTTTCTCAGACAAAAGCGAACTTTAAAGAGGAAGGGGATCAGTGTGATCTATGGAGCAGCAGGATCTGCTCCAGTCAGGCTATCTTCACAAACACAGACTGTCACAATATTATCCAAACCGCCAGGGCATGTTGTACACACTATCCAAACAGGAACTGTATTCATTGGAAAGAGTATTAACCTTTGCTATCAGGCGATGACAGGCCGGACTGTGAGATCACCAGGATCAAATGACCACATGGGAAGGAGCTGCGTCTAGAGGATTTTCTAGATAAGATGAATTGCCATTTTGTGACAAAACTAACATAATAACCGTAACATTAGTAACAAAGATCACTCTGTTAGCAATTATTGAATACATATTAGAGGAAATCTACACCAAACTCAAGATTTCTAGACCGTGATAGTGATGGATGGGTGGGACAGGTGCTCCCTCCTTCGTGGCCATTATGGGATCGGGGAACTACATTCAAAACTGCTCGCACTAGCTTTTAAAATTCATTCATGTACGATTCATCACTGACCAAGATGTGTATGTAGGATGGAGAGAAATGTCCCAATACTGATTCGTGGATCATGAAACATGCATTTGCCACCAGTGATAGAATGTATATATAAAGAATTTTACTGAGCTTAGATTGACATATTTTCTGCACGCCCCGAAGCAACAAAATACATGTTCAGCTTATGAACATCTCTGTCGTTGCTACAGGACATTTGACTATTTATTTACAAAATGAAAGTGCCATCCTTCTGACTGACAGGAGGAATGCCCATTTTCAAATTGAAGAGCTCATGAATCAGGGAACAATCAGAGCTGTCTGCAGAAGTCAAGGAGAAATGCCTTCGCTCTCTGGAGCACTTAATGGAAAACCCCCCTCTGGTCTTGTTTTCCCCCTTCAGTCTCAGCATCTATCCTTTTCAGTTGTATCTATTGTTCTTGTGTTTTTGGCCAACTTAGCAAAGTTGTGAGGCTTACCAATTGCTTCTGCTCACAGCAGCAACACTCAAATATGAAGAGACAAACCCTGATTTGTATGCAGAGTATTAACACTAATCTATAGGGCAACGCTGCACACACCGCCCCCAGCCTTTCCTAAACACACGTGTTGCTGGAGCCGACCTTGGGTTGACATTCACACCAACAGTATCTCCGGCTCCCCCGAGGGCCTGCTCTGACCCTCGCTCTGGGTTCATCTGCATCAACCAATCAATACGCATGTTTTAGCATCCATCCCTGCCTATCAATACTGACATGTTACGCAGGCCAAACATCCATCAGGCGGGGCCGGCTTGACGTGTTTTTGAGCCGAGCACGGCCATCCATCAGCGCTGGACTTTTATAAACCCGGATGAGTTAATCTGAATCAATAAGTCATGTTTTGTCAACATTCTCCAGAGTCGATACGCAAAGCTGCACTCCGAAATCATTACTGACCTCCATTCAAGGACCTCAAAAACAATCACAGCAAAGGCCCACCTCTATGGAACGATGGCCTTTCTGGTATTGACGTACCATTGCAGCAGGCCACTGTAAACAAGCCGGAAATATTTAGCGTCGCTTGTGATGGTGTTCATTGATCCTGTATTTGGGGAGAGCTAACAAAGCCCATTGTAAAGTAGTCAGGCTTGATACAGCCACAGCATTTGGTCAGCTATTTTGCTGTCTTCTCATTAAAATGGAGTGACCTGTGTGACCGTGTGTGTCTGTGTGTGTGTGTGTTTATCTGGGTAAAGGATACAGAGGAGAGAAGGGAAAAAAAGTTAAAAAAAAGCGACCACTCTGTAACATCCAAGCATCCACACAATCAAACATACCCCTTTCTTTCTCACGCTCGCAAAAGCATTCACACACACACACACACACCGAGCTCATTACATCCACCCTGCTGCTTGATGGCTGGTTGACAACTTAGCACCTTCAACTTACTTTCACACTTTCAAAACTTCCTAACTGCTCGGCCTCTGTGCACAGTGGAGCTCATTCACTCGAATCCTCAGCGGACGGAGAGGAAACAAATAACCCTGCGGAACCTGTCTTCCCCCCCCCCCCCGTATCCTCGCCTATACCATATCAGCTTGAACTTCTGACTTTCCACCCGTACTTTAATTGTCCGTACACTTTCCAAATAGTGCCGTTCAAAAACACTCAGTTAAAGTGAGAAACTTTTCACCCCCTAAAGCGAACGGGGGTTCTGTTGGGACTAAAATCTCCATCCATCACGCAGATAGGTATGTGTCCCTCGAGGGGACTCCCGCACTCTCTGGCTGTCGTAATAAAGTGGACCCATCAGTCAGGACGCAGCAGACTTATTGCTGTCTGTGTGGCCACCTATTGCTTTACACACACTGCAAACCTCCTGCTGCTCCTGCTCACTGTGCAATAACACCACTGCTTAAAAACATGGGTTTAGAAACAGTGGGAGGCAAACCCCGGGGTTACCGGCCAGAGCAGGGGTAAAACATATTTATGCCTTACAAACGATAATGGTGACACCTCAATATTGCACTCAACACCAAATATCAAGAAAGGAGTTCTCAGTATCACATTTAATATTTATAGTCATTAATAATGTAAATAATAATGAATTACACCGTTTTTTTTTTTTACTCAGGCTGACTGCTTTTGGCCTCAATTTGTCACTTTGTCCTAATTTTGTTTTTCATATTAGAGGATAAATTAACTGGAAGGACAATGCCCCAAACACACTGTGCAACCAAAGGAAACTAAAAGGATGTGCTGCACTACGGCCACCAAAGAAAGAGTGTGGCTGCAGCAACAACACAAGGACACGTATCAAGGATGCAGCCAGCACTGCAAAGGAGACTGGGACCTTTTTATTTCTCCCACAATCCACCACTCTCCCACCAACCAAAACTGTGTTCTCAGCCATCAACGGTTACATCCAAGCTACAGTCTAGTGAGACAGTTCAAATCAGCCCTGGTTTCTGCTCTACAGAGATGCATCTATGTTTCAAGTATTTTGCAAGTGAGCCAAAAGGTCAAGTCTTGGCAAATAACTGATTTATTTGAATGACACAGTTTAACACCCCAAGAGCCACATGCATCAGGACAAGGCTTGAGTAAATCATAGCTTGTGCTTTTTCTCACAGTGCACCTGAATGTGGCGTTGTGAGTTGAAGGTCATCTGCACTGTGTTCAAACACCCCTGGGGCAAAAGAGAGTGAAAGCACTCGTTCAAAGACCTCCAATATGTACAGCAACATATTCCACCTGGGTGGCGAGCAGTAAAGGGACAGTGGGAAAGGAACGTTAGGGATTTATGCATGTAAAGTATCACCTGTCAAAAAAAAGCGGGGAAGATGTACAGGCAGAGATCTATATTGAAGGGGCCAGGGCTTGTGGATGAGGTTTCCATGTTTGTGGGTTATGGCTCTTTATTTCCACTCCGCCACACCTGTTTTCTCTCTCACTCGATCACTGTCTATATTTGCCTGTGTCTTTAGAGGTGAGATCTGTCTATGAACCCTATGACTCCCGAGTTCACCAGCAGCATTTCCCAAACTGTTTTTATCCCAAACTCTTTCAGTTATTACACTTACCTTTGCTTAATATCACATATTAGGTGCTTTATTCACTTACTATTGTACTTGTTTTGCCCTAACTAAATTCATCATGCTATAGGCTCCTCCCCCTGAACAGTGAACGTCAAATCACAGTGTAGCACCCATAATTAGGCCCGGCAGGCCTGTCAAGCTTTGGATTGGATGTAGAGGAAAAAAGCTGTCAGTGAGCGTAATCCAGGGTCTTGTAGAATCGCCCAATATCAAAATGGTTATCTGGAGACCGGATTCCATTATTATATGTTGAAATAAACTTTCTCTAAGTCCATTGAAGGAAGTGGAGAGGTTGTGATGAAGCTGTAGGGGCTTTGGTAAGCCATTATCCCCCTTTGTCCCCTGGGCCTCTCCAGGCAGGGAATGTGCTACAGTTCCCAAACACAGCCAGAAGCAACTATTCCAGGTGATCTTTTGAAGGACTACCTCTTACCCCTTTGCATGATCGACTACAGGTTTTTTCCTTACCTGAGAGACTCAGGGGAACGGAGGAGCAGGGGTCAGAAAAACGCTCCAGCTCCATCTTGAAACCCATCACCTGTCATTGTGTGACCCAGGTAATGCACTTAAGACGACCTGCAGAGCCTCAAGGGCATTTCTTCTGTTTTAAGTATCCACAATCAAAACTCCTTAAAATATCACCGGGTACCCCTGAGGCCGGGTGCGCCGGCAACCTTTGACCGAAAAGGTCAGGTGACTAATTAGCCAACACCTCTGCGGAGCTCTGGAATGCTCTGTGCCGAGGGCTGGGGAAAAAAAGAAGTGGGATCTGTCAATTCCCTTTCACTGGGACTATAAACACACGCAGGAAGATACTTGAAAGCTGATTATTATGTGTGTGTACAGTTGCTCCAGAGTTACTCCTCGTGTGTACAACACAGTAAGTGTCAAGTGGAAAATTACAGAGGAGATGGTTTGGGCAGGAGAGGTAGTTGTGGTTATGTTGACAGGAAATCGTGGTAGAAACATCACCGGCAAAAGTAAAAGCGTATATGTGTGTTTGTCTCCCTGGCAGCCTGTGTGTGATGTCATTGGCTAAGTTAAACCTTGGTAAACCAGAAAGCACCCCTTTGTTCCCAGAGAGTCTGTGCTGGCTGCCGAAGGGTTTACACTATAATGTAATGTGTTTAGATGAAGGGTATGAGCTGAGTTCTAATGACATATAATGGTCTGTGTCCTACAGCAGTTTATTGGCTTTTCAAGGGCGTAATGATAGTCAATGGCCATGCATTACATTTCAGACCACGGCCCCCATTAGGTCCAATAGGATCTTTCATCTTCTACGTTCCTGCTTGGAGCCAATAGAGGATCCTATGTCATTGTCAAAACGCTGTCCCCGCGGTACAGGAATCAACTCCAGGCCACCTTGACACAGAGTTCCGCATGATTGATGGTAATTGCCTTTTGTGAAATGCCACAGCCACTGAAGACTCTTTATTTTCCTCTGTGCCTTTCATAAGGAGCAACTAAAATACTTTTACCTGATCTATATGAGGAAATGGTGCATCGTATGAAACGCGTGACACATTCAGCTCTCCGCGCTAAACGGCTTAATTATGCTGATGACATGTTGCGATTCATTGGCCTATTTGGACGCGGTGACTGTGGTCGACCAGGACCGTATTTAGAAGGGATAAAAAGACTATTGTGTGTGTGTGAGAGGATGAAGGAGGAAAATATATATGGAAAGGCATTTGAAACTGAAACCAGATGTGTGCGGGAGTGTGTTTCTTTGTGTGTGCAAATGTAATGCTTCTTTCAAGACTGCCGGCCACGCCATGTCTTGGCCAGCGAGTTTTTTTTGTTTTTTTTAAGTTTGTAGTTTTTTGAAAAATATTTGGCACAATTAAGGGAAGGAATTATATGAGTAACACGGTAAGACTGCTTGGGGTTTTGATGTGATTTGGGAACAAGGATAATAATAGGGACAGAATATATCCAAGAACTCTCTCTTGACTCAGAAAAACAGACCACATCGGAGGAAGAGAACATGTCAAAACCTGATATCCTGCATTCACAATACTATAATAAGGGACGGGCACAGAATCTCACCCAGGGATGACCTGCATGAAACAATCTTCTTCCAAAAAGAAAACTCTCACAGCCAAACAATGTCCAGCCTATGAAGAACCATTCATCCTGTCAGTGTAACAACCAAAGTGTTTAGGGAAGTAGTAAAAAAAAAAAAAAAAAAGAAGTCCTCTGGCATTGCTCGGGGCAATATAGGCCAGGAGACTCATTCCAGCACAGCTTAACAAATGTCCCCTTTACTTGCACCTTGAATATTTCCAGCCGCAGCAAATAAAATTGTTCCAGGTGCACCAATGAAAAGGACGGGCCCGATTTCCTAAAAGTGGGGCCAAGGGCTGTTAAACTGAGAGGCGTGAATTCAGCCAGGCTTTGTAATAGCTTAAAGTGCTGGCCAGTGGCCCCTGTGAAGGTTGAGTGCCCTCTATCACAATACCAAGTGGTGTTATACGGACAGGTGTCTGCTAACCATTATAACACATGGCAGATTAATTCAGTCTCTTAACATGCGGAAAAAATAAAGATACATAGCCCAAGTTGGATAATTATCAAGACAATGTCCCGATATAGAAAACAAACAGATTGATATCAGTTTTGATCCTGCCCTTGATTTTACGGGGATAATTTGGTTAAGGTAGGTTGTAGAGACGGGATATATTATGTTTTAATGTAATATTAGCAAAGGTATACTGCAGGGATTTGTCTTGAGGGAAAAGAACAAAACTAGGTTTGGCAAGAACCATGTTTGATGTATGAGAACCATTAAATATTAAAAAATATTGTAAGTGACAACTGTAGTTTGCTGCCACATGGTTTTGCAGTGTCAGAGACTACAAAGAAGTCCGTGAAGAAGTCAGTGAGTGGAGCAGGACAGGACTCATTACAAGCTAACAGATCGCAACGACTCTCAACAGCTCTTTCTTCCATCTTGGATTCCTTTCTAATGCCCTAACAAACTCCAGGTCTAAAGGAGCGGAGCTTTCTGTCCAGGGTACATCAGTGCCAGTGAGCTGAAACCTGAGCAGAGGAAAAAAAGGGCACCTCTGCGTATGGAAAGGTTTAGGTGAGTAGTAAACTCCCTCTTACGGAACTGATGAGAAACACCTGCATGTCTGAGCAACAACGTCAGCCAGACAAATCAAAGCCAGAATAGATGATTAAGAGCGAGGCGGCACAAAGCAAGACCTCTGATCACACAGTCCAGGACTACGAAAAAACATACACGGACGGCTGAATGGCTGGCGCTGGAATGAAACCTGAATCACGCCATCGAAGACCCAACACAAACAAAAAATATGAACGACAGAAAACTGAACACATTAATCAAATACCGTGCAGTAAACATTTAATAAACAACTGGAAGTCCGCATAAATAACCAAGCTCAGACTTCTAATCCAAAAAGAACTTCACATTAACGAAGGCATTAAAAGAGTCTCGAGCACAAACAAAATCAAGCCACTTTGAATAGAAATGTACAAACTGCTTGCATTTAATTTATCTGTGAGGTTCCAAGTGACCGCACTTGATTGTGCCATAAATGATTTAAATGGGGCACTGGCTTCTCTCTGGCTTTGGCAGCACAATATTTGACTTATTAGAAAAATGCCTGTTGAAAACAATCAAACGAGGGCAGATGAAATGCAAAGGTGCTGTCTAATCATTGGCCAGTGCTGCCAAACACTTCTACCGCCATGTAAAAAAGAAGTGTGTTGGGTAAAACAAAAAAAGTGCCACAGGCAATTTTAGCTAACTGCCCTAAATTGTGAGCTATTTTGGATAGTGTAACCAGATATTTCTTGATTCATGCTGTCTTCATGAAACCCAATTACACCTCACGCAAGAGTGACCCTACTCGATGTTGTACATCAATTTAAAATAATTATAATCTGGGTAATCGCAGGGGTTTGGTGTTTCAATTTCCTCTTTGTGGGGAAGACGAATAGTACGGCACCGGAAATAAAACACAAATGTCTCTCACTCTGTGGTCCAAGGTTTGTGATGTGTTTAAGGAGGCACCACATGAAACTGGTGATGTGTGTGTTCTTGCAGGCCTACTGTTGTGTATTGCGAGACGTACGCGGAGAGGACAGAAGTTTCTGCCTATTCTTTTAAAGCATTCTCCCAACTGTACTCTATGTTTATACTTGTGCGTCTGTGCTTATGTGTTGGCGTCAGTACTAATAGGTCTGTCAGATGAGATGCTGCTGAGAGCAGTTGTCATAGCCCGATGTCCAAACTGGCAGCGTTCACGTTCCACTTCCAGTCCCTGGGGAGAGTTTGACCTGAGTGGAGTTGCCACAATGTGCTTTCGCGCTGCCCAGTCGGTCATTTAACCCCGCATGCACGCACGCGCTCTCTCACACACACACACACACACACACACACACACACACAGCCAATGCATCTCAGTTGACATACTTAAAGAGTCTACTATTAAAACCTCTACTGAGACCGTATTAACGATTCAGCGTTACACTGTTCTAATCAGCCATATAAACAATTCAGTCCCAATTTAAGAAAAAAAATGTTGTGCCAGAGTTTCACAAGCACCTGGGTACATTTTAATTTCATTGATGTCAATAGGTAATCAATACTGTACAGCTCTTTTTGAAAATAAGCACCAACAGAACATTTAAGTTCACTTTTAAACACTCAAGAAAGTTGTTCGTGAGATGAATAAATCTCTTAGTGGCAAATACACGAGCACTGAACACAGATAGTGTAATTTAAATTATGGATTATTTGAATATGATATATTGGTTAAAGGGCCTTGGATCCTTTCCATTTTCCTAGTTCCACCTGAAATTTTGCAAAAGAACAAAACCTCCTTCAATGGATTTCTTTCTCAATGTACAAGTGTGAGGAAAATGTCCTTCAGGATAAAATTAGAGCCTGATACTTGGTATCACTGTAGGTTATCTCACTTGAAACTGTTTTGCTCATGAATTCCAATTTCCGCAGAAAATGTCGAAACAACAATAGCTCTTCCTGCACTGGGTCAGGCTTTGGCCGACACCACGCAGAAAACATAGAATTCTCCTTGCGCGTGCACATTTCTTTTAAGGTCACATACTCATGCGCACACAGAATGCGTGCAGTCTACACACGGCTTATGAAAAACTCCCACCGTGCTCGCAGATGAGGCTGAGTACACAATGGAGCCAGACGACCTCAGAGAGATTTAACAGGAAAACAGCATGCCAGCGCGCTGGCCGGCCGGTAGAGATCCCCCAAAGAAAACAGTCCCGTGTTATTCCAACCGGAGGAGCCCGTATTGGCCTGTGTGCCCTTTCTGCAACAAGACCTGTTTAGTCTTTCACCGACTTCACAGTAACGACTACTGTCTGTGGCCTACAATAACCACACCGCCCGTGCTTTCATTGGAAATGACAAAAAGTAGTGACCTCACTGCGTTCGCCTGGACCACCCTTTATGTGAAAGCTCCCACAGAGAAATCAGAGTGTCGCGCTTTGAGGCCTTGTATGAAACAAATCTCTCCGTCCGGCGCCTGTGTTGAGATTTCCCCATCTTGAAACACTGTTTTCGTGTCCTGGCAGGGAGGCTGCAGCTGCAGAGCGTCCATGCGCTGATGTTTATAAGTGAACCTGCGGAGCTCTGTCACCACTTTTAACAGACCGCTAACACATAAACAGCACCACCGAAAACGTATGCAAGCAGGCAGCATGCAAACAAACACACGCGCAACTACACCCACACACACACACACACACACACACATCAAAGAACAGAAATGACGACATTGCACAACTGTCCAAGTGACCTTAAGCACAATGCTTTTCCCCTTTACCAGCAGTTCTATCAACACAACACATTCATTTATGAAAAAAAAAAAAGTGTTATCCTTTTCCTGCTGCAGACATTTTTCCCTCACAAATAAAACTGCACTGAAATCAAAATGGAATTCATCCATCTCTGTCTCTTATTAATAAATACAGCCTGGCTATGGTGTGAGTGCTGAGAAGAGTGTGCTCTTGCATTTGGGTGTGCGTGCATGATGGAGATTAACTGCGGGAGAAAATGTAATGCTCGTAGTCGTGCTTGTAGCTTTGTTGTGTTTGCAGCAGAGTGTCTGCTGCCCAGAGGACAAGTAGAAGGCACCCAGTTCCAAACGATTCTCTCTCTCTCTCTCTCTCTCTCTGTGTATCAGTGCTGGCTCAGCAGGCTTCGAGTCCGCTTCATTCGGCTCCCTGATTGCATTGGCCTTCTGTCCACCTAGCCATTGATTCAAATGCCCCAGCCAAGCACTTTTGCGTTTGCATTGCTCTGCCTCTCAATACCTACAACCAAAGCTGCCTCGATACCGGTATTACCACGGTGGTGCCTGTATTAGTGCAGAGGTGGACGGGTTCGAGAGGGGTCGGTTCACGTGGAGCGGAAGATGCAGAGACGCCGGCTTTGGAAACCTGACATCATGACTTACACCCCTGCTGCACTGGTGAAACAGAGAGCGGCTTAAACAATCACAAAGGTCAGAAGGTTCCGTTTCATTATTCCGCTTAAAAGGTCCATCACTTTGACTTAAGTTCAATTATTGGTATTTGAAGTCCTGTGAGGAAACACTTTGCAAAGGGTTACAGGAGGTTAGAGGTAAAGTACATAAAAGCCTTTATTCCTCTGTCCAAAACATCCCATCCACCTTGAAATCGTCGTTGCTTAAATATGAATTTCACAAAAAAAAAAGCTCCTCATAACCTTCAGCTGCAACTCCCTCTGGCTCTGGATCAAAATCACACAACGTGAACCTGCTGTGAAACTGATATTATCTTTAAAGCAGAAAGGAGAATATACAGAGGGCGCATTGTATTTGTAATAGCTCTTTATCTCATGGGCATGTCTTTGATAATAATCTGTCCAATCGTTCAATGAAGACATTTCAACTGGACTATAATGTGTGCCGTCTATGACACGGTGAGATTTGATCCGGCTCCTCCGACAGCAGGCAACCTTTGCATTAGCACTGTCCCATCATTCATGCTCAGCTACGAGGGAGGTTTCATAATGGACGGAAACATGAGACCGGACGCAGAGGTGGGAACGTTTGCAGACACAAAATATTCTCAAAAAACACAAAGGAATGCAAGTCAAGGCTTTGAAGATTAGAAACCTGAGCAGGCAGTCTGATAACATTTCTGGCAAGAGAATTTCACAAAGAGGGGTTCTGAAATTCCTTTTTTTTTTAATTCCAGCGGAGCACACTGTATTCACCTGTGTGATTTGATTGGAGAGCATTTGATGGGTGCTGGCTATGGAAGTAAAGAAAAGCCGCAATAATTAGAACTTTATAAGCATTCCTTTTTTTTGGGCCTTTTTGATGAGATGGCAGAGTTTGGGACTGGAAAGGGGGAGAGAGAGGGGAGAGAGAGGGGACAACATGCAGCACAGGGCCACAGGTCGGATTCCAACCCCAGCCACGGTTATCAGGACTCTTGGTATATTACTAATACGTATTATCTGGTTTCTGGATTATGATTTCCCTGATTTTAAAACATTATCTTTTTTTTCAGCTTTCAACAAAATCTGAATTTAAGCGTGGAAAGTTTCTCTTTCTTGGATGATTTGACTGACGGAACATGACCCGGGGACATATTGATTCCATTCAGGCTCGACTGCTCAGCCTTGGCAGGTTGGACGTTGATGTTTTTCATCTTGAATTTAGGAGTCTGAGTTTTACCAAAACAACATGCGCAATCCCGTTTTTTAGACTTAATATTTAGATCAGAATTTGAGCCACTTTTTAACACAGCATATTGCATACAGGACCAGATTTGGAGAAGGAATAAAACACTTGAAATTGGAATCATATAAATAAAAGTATTAAGTTGTTTATAAGATTAAAATCCTTATTTGCTTCCCTACTATATTGCCACACAACAATGAGAAAAAGAGACAGAGAGCAACAAATACAACGAGAAAAATGCAGTGTGAGGAGAGAACAAAGTGTGGACAGACCCACCTAAAGAATTCCTCCTAATGAATTCATGAGGCCAGGCACTTTAATGAAAATCAATAGTGTCATTTTCTACTTAGATAACCCAATCCCTCGAAACTGATTCCCTCATTTCCTCCTGGTGCAACTTCGATTATTCAATCAAGAGGTCGACTCCAACAGCTTCTTGGTGCGGAGATTATAGTTTTAAAGTCAGTCAACTCCAGCCTCCTCGGGTCAATCTTTCACAAAGTTCACGGCGATTTCAGCCGCCCACTTCAAACGCTCAAATTCAGCAGCCGTTTGTTGAACAATCCCTTCTGAGACGTGCTCCTTATTTATGACTTAATCAATAAAGACCCTCCGACCTGGAGGCCAATCGATATGATTACAGGGCTGTTGAAAAATCTGTTAAGACTTGCCAAGTCCCAATTCAATTGTGCTGATCGGGCAGCTTGAAAAGGTGCCTATATGTCATCGAGGTCTCACTCAAGTCACGTCCAGATATTATACAGGAGGCTAATCAGGGGTGATCGTGTTCGTGCAAGTTAAACCACAATCACAAAATGTGTCTTACCGAGTACCAACCGTGACCTGTATGTGTTAATGTTTCCCCCCCCCCCCCCGAGACATTTAAAGACCTTTACCGCTAAGTAACGCTGGACCTACTGGGCACGATTTCTGCTATTCTTATTTTTTTACATTGTTAGAACTGGTAACATTTTGGGTGGGCCTATAGTTGTTTTTGGGCAGATCTCATTGTGCCACATCGTTGAGTTTCCTGCCAAGAAAGTGCAAACACTAGTTGTAAATGGAAGGTACTGCAATCTATTATAAACGTGTCTAGACACATAAACTGTGGTGTGAAGGGAGAAACAGATAAGTTGTGGAAATAGTCAGAAAGTACATTTAAACCTAATACGTATTAGAAAGCTATAACATGTTTCATTGCCAAGCAGACAATATGTGTATGCTTAAATAAGAATAAAATGTCGTAAAAAGCGATTTATTTTTCACAAAGTAATATACACATATATTATTATATATAACATGAAATATATTTTTAATATATACAGCAATGTCCAGTTAAATCTAGAGTTGGGTAGAGTGAAGAAATACAATTAAAATACAAAATCATTCTTTGTCATATTTCTGAAGTCCACTCTGTATTTCGGGATCTGTACCTGCCGAAGTCTATAAATCAACTTTTTATCATGTGCTGGGACTTCATAAATCTCAATATGTACATGAAAGAGGGGCCTCTGCTGATGCCGTGCCAAAGGCAATCGGAAATCTCATGAAATGGAATCAGCATCCAGATGCAGTAAAGCATGGGGTTCTGTTTCGTATTTAATCTGCGGGCCGATTTGAGGCTGAGGTAAGCGTGAGCTGATCGCTACCAACAGCTGGTATGTGCTCATTTCCATTGTCTGGATCATCTTTCTTTTTATGGACACGCAGGGAGAAAAAAAAAACGGGGCTTTAAGATGGACAGGTTAGGTTTCATGCTGGAATAAGACGGAAAGACATGAAGATGAAACAAGTGAAGGTGGCATGAGGGGAGAAGTGAGACGGAGAGAGAGCGGACAAGGGAGAGTGTGAGACAAAAAGAGACGGACAGAAAGAGAGGCCTGGCCTCATGGTACCTGATCAAACAACTTGACAGTGTGTCAACACACATCTGGAGCAGATATAGTGCCTCCTTCCCATTGTGAAAACTAACTCCTCCCCTCCTCCGCATTCCCTTGATGCACTGCGATCCTATTAAAACAAGAAAACACGCTTGATATCAGTGCTGTCATACTTCATTACAATAAATACTTATCAAGAAGAAGTCTGAACGAGAAGACAGAGAGAAAGCTAAACTATGTTAATTACATACAAGTTGAACTTCTCGACAGACTCCTTACAGTCTGTGAGCACTTGGCACAGACTCCTCTCCTTTCATTCTCCCGTTTGCGCTTGGCAGCCCCTTCTTGTTTTTATGAACTGGCCCTTTAATCCCATCCAACCACAATTGATGCAAACAACGCAGGGCATTGGAGTATACACCCGGCAATTGCACAAACACAAACATGTCCTAACATTTACGGCAATGGTTGAAGTCGAGGCCCTGAAACCTTGGACAGTCACAATGAGCCCATTTCCCAAAGGGCAGATGGAGCGCATGTGTTGAGGGGTTGAACACTGACCAAGTGTGACTCAAGGCATGTTCGGAGCATTATTCTTGGGGTGTGGACACATCGCATCTGATATTACTTCAAAAGGATGGATAGAGTTTTCTGGAGGGCACAGCCCTTCCTGAAATCACATACCAAATCCAGAGAGAGTCTCTCCTGCCTGACATTTACAGAAATTAAAGCAGATGGTAATGAATGCACCGTACGCCTTTTATCAGCGTCCTCACACCTGCAGAGACAATGCCTCAGAATGGATTGACACAGGCTGAAGTAGTTTGTGACGTATAAAAGAGGAGGACAAATATAAATAAATGAACTGAATGAGTCATCAAAGGGAATAACAACTCACATTTCGGATGACTAAACAATCTTTGTAGATTTAGTCACACACGCGGTTACGAAGATTCACAAAAAAACGGAGACGGCTATGATTAGTCTATCGCACAGGCACATTCACATGTATACAAACACACACAAACACGCCGTCCTGAGAGCCTCTGTGACATAACCGTGTGTGTGATCATTAAGTGACTGTGGCAGGTTGTTTTTGCCCAGGCTGCCCTCTCTGCATCTGTTCCCCATAGTGCCTCATTAGAGGAATTCCTGGGAGCTGATGGGGCGGGTCAGGAAGAGGGTCCCAGACCTCCGCTGTCTGTGCATCTGACAGAGCTGATAACGTTGAGGTCTGGACAGGACAGGGACAGGGACGGGAAGAGGGGCGGGGGCTTCTGACCCAGGACCCCTGACGACCTCGGTGCCCGTGATCTGATGAGAAGCTGAGGCTGAGGAGGCGTGTGGATAAGGCATCCCAGCATGCAACCTCGGCTCCTTGTTGCTTGTTGCTTGCGTGAGTAACAGTAGATGTAGTAGTTTTATTTGCCTTATTACATTTAATCATGATTATTTTTTCCATTCTTTTTTCCTTTAATTTGTATTGTCCATTTTATTGAATATATATTGATATATACAATATATGATGTATAGAATATTGATTGTCTGTGATGGCTGCAAGCCTATTTTGCACAACTAAGGAAAACCCGCTGCTCATGTCAGTGTTTGTAAAAGATCCGTGATTATATTTGCGGTCTCAAGCTTTTAACAAAAAGAGACTTTTTGTTTTGTGTTGAGACTTTGAGATAACAGTCTCACACACTTTTGTTGCAAACCCGATGCAATGGAGGTGAAAGAAAAACAAATATCCCGGTTATTCTGGACAATCCACAGAATAACCGGGACACTGTCAACAATTTCCATTGGAAGACGTTTAAATCCAGAGCAACAGAAACAAAATTACCTCCATTGTATTTGGGTTGTGGCAGAAATCTCAGTGGATATCTTAAAACATCCGCAGATAAAACAAAAGCTGTACGAGTAATTTGGGTGAACTGAACGTATCGCCTCCATCATCTCTCATGCTTATCCCTCTCCCCTATTTCCTTTCCCCTCACCGTTTATTTCACAGAATCTTTCCTGTCAGATACTTGTCTCTCGCCCACTGACCCGTTCTCCGTCAACAGCTCACGATGCCTCGATAGCATTCATGTAATCAGTGCGAGTCGCAGATAAATATCAGTAAACAGTGAGTCACGTCTCCCAGCTGGTTTTGATTTTTTCTGCTGTCTTACCGGGTCAGTCGGCGTCTTAAACCGGATCACAAAACCAGAATACGATACCCCGCGACTCCCAGTAGACCACTGGGGTTTGACCACTGATGTCCGTGGATTATACACTTGCATGTGTGCACACCTACGTACACAAACACACACACAAATTCATTGTCAACACCTAAGTGAAAGTCCTTTAAGACATATGCTCACAAACTAAGGGCCTGAAGAACAATCACAAATCCGCAGTATTTGAGAGACAGGATCTGTGAATACACACGTTGCATATCAGTGCTCAGTGTTACGAGACATGACAGGTGTCAGCATATATTCTTTTCCACATTAGAGGGATTCTTTTTTTTTTTTTATGTCAATACTTCTATTTGAAGCCAATGGGAGTTACATTATTTAGCCCTCCGGTCCAAGGGTGAGAAGGAGTTCACAGCCCATCAATGCACATGAACAGCTTTCACAAGCAATCCAACTCAGTCTACTACTGAGCCAACTGAGTAGCCACGGGCTTCTGTGAGACTTGGAGTCAAAGTAACTTGGCACCGATATCACTTTTGTCCCATTGGGAGTACGAAATAACCACTTAGTAAGATAATTCCAAGTAAATCGGATTGAGAATCAAACCGTGTGTAAGAGCATGCCTCGTTTACTATCAGAAGAAACTAAAGATGTGAAATGAAGGGTGAGAGTTGGACAGAATGTAATCTGGGCAAAGGTATAATAGCATGATTATCCTTTAAACAATACTTAATATGTACTCCCAATGCATTCCTAAAGCTCTGAGTGCAATCACTTTTAATGAGTGAAATATCAATAGTACATGTGTTGGTTTACCCTTGTTTATGCCCCTCTCATCTTTTAGTGCGGTGAAATATACGACATTACAAGCAAACTAGCAACACAATTGCCTAATTTGTTAACATTCAAAATGAAATATGTCCATGACCATTTATACCTCATGAGTTCATTGAATATTAGTTTTCTTACTGACACAAAACTCGTGCAAATTATAAAACTTTATGGGGAACTATAAACCACGCTACAAGTTACCACTAACTTCATGTTGGATAGAGTGTTTCAGATCTTTAATGGGAACCACATTCACATTTTTGACCCCAAATTCTCGTCCAACTATTGATAAAATGTGAAGTTAACGAACTAATAGGTCGTGGCTGGCTTTACATTGCGCACAAGAGCCAATCTTTCACTTAGGATTATACAATGCTTTTATTGTAGGTAACCTTCTTACCTTATTCGTTTTCTGTCATACGTGCGGTGCCATATTTTGCTTGTCCTCCATGGACTGTTTTCCCCATTGCATCATCACACACAGGGTATAGTTAACTATTGGCAGGTACTCCGCAATCTGGTTGCATTTAATGAAAAGTGACTGCCCATGCTAAACAGGACTCAAATACGAATCTGCACTCCCTCCACCTAATCCCACAAGGCTACAAATATCCATATGAATATGTCACATTTGTCTAAATCCACAGATTTGACAGCCAACGGTACAAGCAATCATTTAAGGCTGACAGACAACACGGTCCACTGAAAGAATAAAGAAAAGAAAACAGCAGTTTACAATTTCATCTTCCTTCCATTTCGTTTTTTTATTAAAATCTCCCCGCTTCCCCCAGTCTAAGGAATTTCAGTAGGATTTTTCAGCATCAGCTTAAAAGGGGAATTGCATCCAGATGTGGCCTGAGCCCGGCTCACGGTCAGTCAGGCCTGGAGACACAGAATAGGTGAATAGGGTAAGGGGGACGTGGAGAAAACACGTGGTGTTCGGCACACTCCGAGATGCACTAAATAAACATGGCCCCGCTGTGACCCATGCTAGCCAACGTCGCCCTCAAGGGGCTCCTGCAGGTCCATTAAACCTGTTCGGATACCTCATGGCTGACCTGCCCTATTTCAAACTCAATCATTGTCCCACAGGAGATCCGTTATATTGCTGTATGGCTTCAACACAGCCACTACACCACAACAAGGGCCTCTGTTGCAGGAGAGTGGACCCATATACCTACAGGAAAAGGCTCTGGCTCTGCTGAAGAAAAACAATTCAAGCGCAAAATTGAGTTCTTTTTTTTTTTTCGAACAATATCCAGCACACACACACACACACAATGGAGGCACAGAGTCAGTCCCGCAGGGTAACATGCATGGCTTCTAAAAGGTTATTTTTCATCTATGCATCGTAAAGCCGCGTCTAAAATCAGCCTCTCCTCCTCTGTAATGGATTCCTGTGGCTGCACTTGGCCTTCATGCTCAAGTTGGCAGGTTGCATCATCAAAACACTTGAAAAGAAATTAAGGCTGGCGTGTTTAGCTGACGTCCTCTCGCTCAGTCATGTGTAAAACAAAACACATACATGGCATCGATTTTAATCACAAAATAGCCAATAAATGCATTCTCTAATACCACCCGTAGTTAGTTACACATGGGGGGTTTTTGACGATTAACAGCACATGGTTCAGTGCTACCTCATCCCTCAACCCTAGAATCACCTCCTCTGGAAGATGCTCAAACAAGAATGCACCAATTTTGCATTAAAGCTTTTAAAAAAAAAAAGCAAAAAGAAAGAGCTTCCACTCTCTTGGGCCAAAAGCAGATACAACAAACACTACGCAGGACACATGGAGTGAAACTTACACATGAACTTGAGGCCATAAAAAAAAACAAAAAAAAAACACCAGCTCCCGGAAATAAGTCTGACTGAAACACGGTGCGGAGGAAATTAATTAGTACAATTAAAATGTCGTCTCAGTGTTGCTTTCACTGCGTAACGTGCCAGAACACAAGTTGTGTCACCTCAGCAGCTCCTTCTCACATTTGAAGTCCGTAACCTACTTGGGTTTCAGAGCCAGCGGTGGCTCTGCAGGCATTATCGACTCCTTTTTAACACCAACACTCGCAGCGCTATCGGAACAGCACTGCAGGCACTTCTTTTCACATGCATGCACTTCTTTTCACATGCATGAGGAGTAATTACGGAATGCTCCCGACTCACTGGCGTTCTTCACCGCGCCGTAGCGACTGTGATTATCTACTCAATGCATCGCATTCCTAGGGAAAGCGCATCGATTCCAGCTGTGACAGGGTGCTCTCCACTGCTCAGGGCGACCAATAACCAGCAGAAGATGTGTGTTTTTATATTTAATAAAAGAATCATTATTCACCATTCATCTCATGTTTGTGATAATGTTTTTGCGAGATTTTGAAAACAAGATAGCAAAACAACAAAAGAGGTAACTTATATGCCTTTTTTCTGTCTATATTTGTTCATTTATTTACTTTCATATATTTACATTATTATTTATTTAAGTTTTCATCGGGCCAATGGAGGGGACCAAAGTACAAGTCTTATGAAATGTGTTTTTTAATTCTGTTTGCTCTAAACAAATTCTTTTACTGTTTTGCAGATGGCCATAGAGGAAGCAGAGTGATGGCTGCTGGCTGGGGGAGAGGCAGGAACAAAACGCATTTGTGTAATTATAGTCATTGCACTGTGTTACTGAATTATTCATAGGAGTCTTGCATGTATGTGAATATCTGTTCTTGCTTTCTGTTTTGGTGTGGTTTTGTTATTATATATTACGTCACATGGTCTTGATCCAACCTGATTGGTGTCTTCCAACAACAGCAGGGAAAGAAAAAAAGGCAGCTAGTTGCTTTCAAGCATGCATACAGTTTTAGTTTTTTGTGTACTTTGTACTTTAAAATAACGGATAATTTCTCGATAATAATAGATGTAAGAATTAAAAGCTCTGTTTATATTTTCCAATTTAAATATAGCAACAATCTGAGCATGTTAAAGGTTAACTTTTCATCTAATAAATTAATCACAATGTCAAAAATAATTTGGGCTTGGAATTAGATTAAACACAATCTGACAGAAGGAAACCATCTGAAGATGTGGCTCTTAGAAGTGACCTTGTTGTGCAGAAGAAAGTGTTTACTTTTCCCACGGCTCATCACTGACTATGATTGGTCCATCACACGAGGGGCCTGAAATCAACCATTGGCCGTCTCCGCTTCCACAACCCAGATTTCACCGAGCGAAGAAGTTATTCTGGGGCTGCCACAAAATTATTTGGATGCTTGTCAAGGCTTTAAATTGAAAACCACAAACATTCAGAGAGCGTACTCCAAACCCTTGACGAATCACACTGGAGACTTGGAGTACGGTGAGTGGTTTTCTCACAGGTACCCAAACAGGAATGACCCCCCCCCCCCCCTCCCCAAAGTGGGTTTGACTCGTTCACAAGAGCCCCTTTGCTACAAAATCAAGGCATCTGCCAAAAAGTATTCCAGTCCCCGGCTTTCTCTTTTTTCCCCCCATTCTGTGCTCAAAATGAAGCCTTTCTTATTGTGGATGTGTTGCAAGTTTACGCTGACCACGGCTTAACTATGTAGAGTAAGTGATAAAAAAAAAAGAACTGGCTTTTTAGCTCTATCCAATCATAAAAGCATACACAGTAATGTTTTGAGGTTATTGGTTCAATGGATACAGCCTAGAAATAACTTACAGACTATATACAGGAGCATATCATCGTCTCTACTATTGCATCTTAAGATGGTCGTAACAACTAACAAACAGTTAACCCACTAAAGGGAAACAATGTTAATGGAACCCGACCTGTGGGGACTCAAAGACCTGTTTATGTGTTTTAGGGAAGAAATGTTGACTTGGGTGAGAAAAAAAGATGCGGCGGTCTGACAGACATTTAGTTTCAATACTTGTCAAAAACTAAACATTCATCATGGAAATGATGGAAACAGACAGGAATGGCAATATAAACTAATATGACATTCTGGTTAAACTTTAAAAACAATAATTAATTGAGCATTGGGGCATCAGTAAATTAGACATTAATTATGGACTAAACGCAACTCACGTAAGTTTAACACAATCGACACAATGAAACTTCATACTGCAGACTTTATATTTCCGCTTCATAGTTCCACCCAACCCTTCCTCTCTTACAATAAAAATGTAATTCTCGGTTGGAGATCATAAGCTCCCCTTTAAGGAGTTTGCATGCATTTACGTCCACCGACAAAAGCCAGCATCAAAGATCACAACTGAAAAAAAAAAAAAGAAGACACATCTGCACAAGTGATTGATGCATGAACTCAGGCTGAGCTCTCACTTGATTCCGGCTTCTCTGTTTCCGCTATTTGAGTAGGAGATTTATAATGGCTTCCGGCCACACTAAACCTGCTGAACATACTGCGTCTCTTCATAAAGTAGAATGACAATAAAGCACAAATTACATTGCAAAACGTTTCTTCATTTTTCACTGGTAATCCTGTACCTACGTAGATGTTGAAACACAAAGCGCCCGATTGTGCTCCACTAACAAACACTGATCCCATTGCCCCCATCAGCTAAAACCACTAATTGGCCTACCACAGACACTTTAGCCATGCTTCCCAAAAACCAGCAACGGTTCTGAACCTCCGAGAGTCATTCTGCCAAACAAGGACAACAGCCAACAATGTGTAGTTGCTGTCAGAGGTCATTCAAATTATCTGTCTACAAATTACGTTGCGGGCTCATGGTAATGCAATGCCTCGAGCTGAGGGGGTGGGGAGCGGCAAACTCAGGTCTCATGGATAATGCAGAGTTGGTCCGGACCCAGGAAAGCATCATCACAGTTCAGATGATCTCTCTGCGATTCCTAACCGCTGACATAGAGGAAAGACGCATCACTGCAAAACACCGGATACACAGCCACAGCTCTCATATCAGATTCCTTACATAGTTTGTGTTATTGAAACACGGCCAGATGGAAATGATACAGCTGGTCCTTTGTCGTGATTCAAGACGGATTTACACTGAATTTTGGATTCGTTTCCAGGCTGTGAACATCCAACCAGCACTGACGTTATACATCTAACGGTCCTGCTACTGAGAGTATTTTGTCCTTGTGTGTTTATCAAACTGACACAGTTAAACGTTGAGCTGGAGGCCTTAATATAGAAATCTACACTTTGTGAGATGTTCGTTAACATGTCAACACCTGTGTCATCAGCAAGGCAGCAGGTGCCGGCCCCGTCTGTTCCCTACAAAGCAAGACCCGCGCTATTCTCCCACCAAAGACACTGACCTACAGCGAAAGTTCAACCGCGCTCCGCCCTTTAGGGCGTTGAGGTCGTACAACTGGCAAAGTAATCACTATAAAGTCAGAACGGACTTTGGGGGAGGGGGGGGCAGACGCAAGAGAAGAAGAGCTGGTTTCTCCAAAGACAAACGCGGTCATTAGCACTTTCAGAGGGAGTCCCAGCAGGTGGCCAGGACTTTGGGAGTTTGATCTCAGTGAGAGTGTCTGAAGCCGTGAAATGTGGGGGCAAACCCAAACCATGGGGAAGGGCACAAATGGTAGAGCGATCACAGAGCTGCAAGCGGAGCTCCACTTTAAAAGGGGTCAGATGGCTTTTTCATCTCTGCCAAAGGCACTCGGCTAAAGTGACGTGGCGCACAAAAGGCAGGCACTGTGTTGATTGACAGACACTAGAGGACGAGGTTAACGCTATTCTGCATACATCCGTGCAGCCTGAAAACAAAAAAAGGACAACAAAGCAGAAATAACAAGAGAAAGCAGAGCAGCCGGACAAGCCTCCGAGATCTCCGTGAGACGGGAGGATGACAAATTGGACACATTAAGTGATGGATGCTAAACTGTCAGTTCTAATAAGCAGCGAGGCAGTAGCACTGTACTGCTGCTTCAGGAGTCCAGGAGAGAACAGTCCAATGATCAACACAAGGGAGCCAATTAAAAAAAGCAGACTTTGGCAGCCAACTGCATTACACTGACCCTCATGTGACGCTGGAAACACTTCACAATCCACAGAGAGGGCTTTTTTTATTTTATTTTTATTTTCTGCAAAAACCTACCCAGCATTTTCAGTCTTCACACTACAGGCTATTATCAATCTGTGGTCTCCTGTTAAATCACCGATCCTCCACTTTAGTTATTTTTTTAACCGACTGGCTGCAGGAGAGTCTGGTTTCACCCCTTGTTATGGCGAAAAGGGACTGGAATCGTTCCCTCCTCTGATAAGACGGAGAGCCAAATGACAAGGTCACTGAGGTGGAGGAGGTGATGCTTCGGTCTATTCTAAAGATAACGCGTTACAGCGAAGCCGTCTTCATACCACTGCCTGCAGAGATTAAACACAGAGGCTGCGCTTTTTTTCACTCTACAATTGAGTTTGTCTCAGTTCTCTGAGTTTGGTTGTTTTTCTCTCACTAATTGGAGAGAAGACTCACAGATGGATGCAGGAGAGAGACGGAACTGAGGAAGGTCACTGATATGAAGTTCCTTTTCTTCTTTCAAATGCTTTGATATTGTCTCAAAAGCGGTGTATTTTGTTTTAGAAGACAATCCCACGAGACGGCAAAGATGTTATTTAACTGGGAGAAATGATGCCAGGTGACCATGCGTAAGCAGCAAACATGTTGGCAAAAGAGACTTGTTCTAAATGCGGTAGAGCTATTTCTGTATGGGAACTTCGACACTGAAAGAGTAATTATGCTGGCAGCAACTAATTATTATATCAATCTTCAGCCGTTACGGCAAACAAACAGCTTTTTAATTCATGTGATTGCAATGCTTTTGAGGAGCAAAGGGAAGTAATAACATTCCTGCACCTTTATTCATTTTAGGAAGGATACCATGCATGGAAAACACATCAGAGGCAATCCAAAACATGTGGACGGGCCCTCGTAATCCAGTGCTTGTTGAACCCCGAAAAAAATGTCTTCTACAAAGCTGCTGCTTCCTCACTCTTAAAACACTGTGTGAACAGAATCTAAAAGTGGAATGTTCCCTACATCCTTGTAGAAACGTAAGCAGACTTGGTGACAGAGATAGTGAGTGCAGACTGTCAAAGATGTTTGAGGGCGTCCATCCGACCCCCGCGTCGTAACCGCCAGGAAGGGCCAGGCCGTCTGGAAATAGCACTTCCCAACGAGCCTTTGGTGTCTCCTCATTTTACACTCACATGGCCGACGGTCCCGCCTGACTGAAATTCACAGAGTGTTAATATACCCTCACTGAAAACAAATAAAAGCTCTGTGAGCTATTGCGCAGGTCATGGGTTTAAAGGTCTTGTGGTTTTTACATAAGGTGCCACAGTCAGTCCTCCTTGTCTACCAGCAGAGGTGATTCCCTGCATTGCTGCGATCCGTCAGCACGCAGAACGCAGCCGGTACATCTATCACCATCCCTGCCCCACGGACTTCCACTGTCATGTTGGAACATCTGTCCCGCACCATGCCAAATATGTCAAGAGAATGATAGTATGCCACATCTGCAGCATTCACAATAACTGTAACTCATCTGTTTGAAGATCAGTATATGAAACACATGCCTGTCATTCAACCCCTAGAAACGAGGAGAGTTACAACCTGCGGAGGAGCTGGGATCAGTTGGGCTAATGCGCTGCCCTTCCTGCAACCAACACAAAAATACCAATGGGTCTCCCAAAAAAGGGGGTCAATGCTACTAAACCTAGTGATATGGGGAGGAGGTCAAGGTTCGAAAGGTCAAAAGGGCCACTGTCATTTGACACACGTGACAGGAAATGTTTTCTGTCCTTACATCTTCATCTGGTGTTTTGAGTTACGAGGGTCTCTGGTACATTGGAAATACAAACATGACTCGCATGCAACTCATTGCAATCCAAACAAAGATTTGACAGGTCGCGCTCCATCAAAGGGGCTCTCCATCACCACTCGTGAAGATGAAAAATTTGGAGAGGTTGATGTTTAGTAAACACGCACGCGAATATGTTCGGCAGACCCTTTTAATTGCTGACCACACTGGAGTGAAACGTCGAGGGAGTCGGAGCTGAATTCCAACCTTCGAGTCCGGCTCAATCAAAATCTGCTCTGCAGCCGTCTGGTTGGTGATTTTGTGCTTTTTTTGGTCAAAATTTTAGAACATGCTTTTAATTATGTCCATTAATCTAAGTCTGGTTAGGTTGTTTTACACTTATGGTCTGTGGGTGGCGGGAAAACTCTCGCCATGCACTATTTTGAGATTGGTGTGAGACACTGGGAAGACAGAGTCGTCTTTCCAGTTGGGGGATTGTTGGGCCGCCCGGGTGAATTCCTTTCCCCTAGTTTGGGGAATGACCCCCTGCCCTTTGCCCCACAAATCTTCAGGTCCACAGGAACCTCACTGCTGGAGTCCAAGATGGCCATCCATTTACATCATGGCCCTTTGGAAGAGAAGAAAGGGGGGGACCTCGTTTTCTCGTTCACGTTCATGTGTGATTCTTTAAACAGTAACCTGTTGCGCTGCCAATGGGATGCTCGTTTGTCATGTTGGCCATGGCTGTTGACAACAGGAGGCCAAATACATTTTTTGAAAAAATAATCTAAAACATAGACTGTATATGGTGTAAAGCTTTATTGATGCCAAGGGAAATAGTTGAAAAGATTTATATACTTCTTCCTCTTTCTGTCAGAAAACAACTCGGGCAAACATCAGTGTCCTCTTCTGTTAAGAAGTAAATCTGCTTTGCTTTATTATGCCATTCGTCCCCTCGCTGTAGAAGTCAATTTATCAACCCTGGATCTTGTGCTTTTTGCCTATACCCCTCACTCAATTCAACTCCTGCGATCCCTCCCACTCACGCCCACTCGCTATCACCGTGTCTCCGTCTGTCTCTGTCCCTCACGTGCGGCTGCAGTCAAGAGGATGAAATCACTCCATCAGTGAGTGGGGGCCTCCACTGTCACTGGCATCAGACAGCTCCAGAGAAGGTCGTAATTAAACAACTCGAGCTCTGGTAATTATCCTACAGTGGCCCTAATTACCCCATTCTCAGGGTGATTACAGTGCACAGGGGGAGGGGACCAACTACTGAAAGGGGGTAGGAATGATGTCAGTAAGGGAAATCGGGGGCCTTTAATCCAGTGTCATTGTGGAAATGGAGGAAATGAGCAGGGACATTGACAGAAAAGGACTATCTTGTTTTTGAAGGGTTGAGGGTGACAGAGCGGTATGTGCGCAGGAAGAGAAGCGGTGACTCACCATGGAGAACAGGTAGTGTGAAAATAAGCCACAGAAGCCTTAAGTGAGTAAGAAGGGCAGCAGGATGTAGCTGTTTGGACTGTCAGAATAAAGGCTGTGTGCCCTCCATACAGAGATTACACCCACAACAAGAGCAAAAGCTGGTCCCACCGATGTACCTTACACCTTGAAACTTTGCCAAAAGGTTACAGTCTATCGCGTCCATCATGCTCTGTTCAGGAGTGTATCTTACACAGATCAGCGCATCTCCTCTCTGTCTCAGCATTTTTAATACAAAAGGGGCTATGCTGCTCTAAGCATATTGCTCTCTTCCCTCTCTCTCCTTCCCCCCCCCTCCCCCCGAGGGCGTGCTGGCTGGGGGAGGGATCGATGCTCCGCTCCAACAGACACCGGTGTGTCGATTCAGCACCAGGCCAGCGGGACAAGGTAAAAGGCAGAGAATAAAGGGGCATCTCGACAGACTCTGAGGAACTTGTGGCATCCTTTGTGAAGGTGAGTCATTTTATTGCTTACAGAGACCCTTGGGACCACCACAGACCGGCCCCCCCCGTCCTTTTGGTGGAACAATGCAGTAAGGTGAGCGGTGCTGCACCACAGAGACAAATGTCCCCAACCCTTTGTGAGTAATAAAGTATAAATCTGCCTTTTAAAATGTTTTCTGTTGGTTGTTTGCTGTAATCTATTTGAAAGAACTGGCAATACTGACAAATACATAAATATGTTCAATGTTTGCCTGCTAATCTTCCCACCAATACCCCAAAACAATTTGTGCGCTCTTATTTGGGTCCTCATTATCACGTTGGCACATCCCTGCCAATGGTTTCATGCTATTTCACTGATCTACAGGTGGTGGTAATGCGCTAAGAAACACAGCAATGTGCCAACAAAGGCAGGGAAGCTAGTTAACATGGGTGTTATAAAAAAAGAATGCAGGTTTCCACCCAATTTAAAAGCATATACTCATCAAGTCTTAATAATCAAACTGAACTGTACTTATTGTAATAAAACACCCAGCCTGTCAATGAACGATATCGCCCACTAACATCAGAACTCACGTCAACTTCAATCCGGAGATGTTTTGTTTTCGACCACACAGATATCAAAAATTGCAGAAGACACATTGAATTCTTGTCAAACCGCATTGCACGGGATGCAAGAACACGCCCAAACACCTTACAAGCCATTTGCAGCCAAAATGAGGATTTGTTTTGTCAAAGCAACAGTGCAACGTCATTAGCATGCATTTGGCATTATTTATACGCGGATCAGACGGGGACATCTGCTCTGTGTTGAGTGAGTGAGGAGGGCCATTTGAGCGAGCGTGCCGAGGATCCTGATTGATGTCGCGCACGGCGGAAAGTCCCGGCGGTCCCATTAGCAGCTACAGTCTGCATTACTGTCCGACCCGTCAGCCATGATAGAGGACTGCTCCGCCGCCACAGCCATCCGTAACCTGCCCCGTCTATATGAAACGACACACGGGGACAAATGAATCCAATGCAGCACTTCCCAAATGAACACTGGCTGAAACCAGAGACGCACTGTGCTTTGATGCAGCCCTCAGCCCTTGTGAAATATCTCCCATTTCCAGCGGCGTGCATTTGGCATTCATCAGAATCAAGATCATCTTTCACGGTCGTTGTTGCCTCGGTGGCCAATTCTCAGGCATAACATTACACTCGGGTTTAATAAAAAAATAAGGAACGCCGCAAAATATTTACATGACAACACAATATGGTATTATGTACGTACAGCCGGTGCGCTGTTTTGCTAGAATGGTCCAGATGTACGATTTTATTACTTCCTTTTTCTCTTGGGTGAGTAATGATATTGGACTTTTTTCACAGGTGCAACACAGATAAGATATGAATCACCACACAAGTAATGCTTCAAAAGGTCACTCTAACATATAAATGTCTGCTGCACAAGACATTAACTAGATATAAACTAGATATAAAAAAAGTAAGTTCTGCGGAGAAAAGATGTCAGTGTTGAACATACTCAATGGGCCATTCCAATAGTCTCTGGTATGCCTGAACTACCCACAAAGCCCAAAGGATCATGCCATATGTCATACTGGTGCTCTTAAACTCAAATCAAATGTCTCTGGCTGTTGAAACAGCTCTGTGTTTGACTATACAAGACAACACAGTGAAACAAAAGGCTTCTTGTCCCCAACTAGTACGTCTCTTGGCCCCAAAACAATTAGCTTCACACATGACAGCAGCACTCCGATGTGTTTGGAGAAAAATAAAAATGTACCCTTTCAATCTCATTACCCTGATCCCCCCCAGCAGCCGAGGGCTTCCAACTCACAATGAAGCTGTTTGTAGAGAGCCGAGTGGGGATTTTAGGTTGACATAATTGTGATGAATATGCAACTTAACCAAGACAAACAAGCATGGATATTTAGGATTCCACAATAATTGAATTAAGACATGACGAGATGTATCTTGTGTCCTGGCATGTTCCCTTTCAGGAGCTATTAAAGAATCAACAGACCAAGCTACAGAACTGTGAGCGCATGTGCACGCGTGTGCCTTGTGTTGTGAATGTGAATCCATACGTTCCTATTCTGTATGCGGTTCCTTGTTTGTGCGTACACACACACAAATGCATATGTGCATGCATGGCCTGTGTACATCGTAAGTAATTAACTCACTGTGTGACACAGATGACTTCATGTAATTGCTGGGCAACAGAATTTAATCAGTGGGACTCAGTGCTTACATCAGACGACATCAAAGAAGGAGGAATGCTGGTTATAGAGGGGCTGATGATAATCTGAACTCCGCAGGACTTCACTGAGGAAGAAGCACAAAAAGGCCACTGAAGTCATGCCATTCTTGCTCTTTGCATGTTTTGAATGGAATTGCATGTCCTGTCCTTCATTCTCGCTCTAGTTGGCAAGCACACGTTTGATGTAAACAGTGTTGCCGATAGTGTGCGACAACAACACAAAGACTTTCTTATTGGTCCAGACTATAAAACAATATACATAAACTGGAGGTTAATGCTTGCATACTGTATATTTTGAAATAGACAAACAACGGGAATGTGTCCCAAGAAAAGGAATGTGCTGTAACAGAGACTTTTTTTTATTTTTTATCAACAGCGATGTTTCCTGCAAACACAACCGCACAGGTTCATCGCTACATGCGGAAGACACGTTGAGTTCGGCCAAAGGACGCACACTAAAAACACAAACTCCATCGCGAAGAACATGGCAACTTAAAGGCTACTTTCAACACCTATCGTAAATCCACTCCAACAATGCTACTGACTCTCACTCTCACACACACTCTCTCTCTCTCTCTCTCTCTCTCTCTCTCTCTCTCTCGGACAACAAGGAGAAAGCAGGAGTGGACAGTGGTGTCAGTAATGAAAATGGATAGCTTCTTGGCTACACCGTCTCGGCCCCATTGATCGCACGGCTGTGAGGAGTGATGGAGCTGGCCATCGGGAGAGAGCAGCATGTATGTTCTCATTCTGCTCAGATCCATTCTAATTTGGCTCCATATTGATAACTTCTCCCCTAGAACCCGCTGCAGCTAGGCGTTGCGCATGTTAGAGTGCAGTTAAGAGTAAACACCCTTTCACAGCCATTGAGCAGTATTCATCATTCTGCAGAGGGCGGATATAATTGGAGACATTTATGGATGCATTCAGGACTGCTAGGTGTGTGTGTGTGTGTAGTGGTGATCACTTGCAACCGAAGGCTACGTCGATACATGTATTAATGGGCAAATAGCTGACAAATGAATTATTTAAAGTTACTTTAACGCTCGGCCGGCTCGGGGTTTGTCGCCATCGATCAGAATGACCACTAGCATGTCACTGAATGATGCTGAGGTGGCAAACGCAAGGATGGCTCATTGCGATGGTGACTGTATCTTTGATGAGAAACACACTTTCAGTCCTCATTCTGTCTCTCAATAGGTTTCCCTCCGAAGCAGTCGAGTGTTTCGGCAAAGGGTCACATTTGATCCAACACCGATACCCTGTGCTATTTCCCCTTCGTCTATCCTTTACTCCAGTCCATGCCTCATAAATGTCATCCCAGTCTGTCTAAGCATTAATCTCTATGAGGCTGGGGCCCAGTGACTCTCCAAAACAAACCAGTCTTGTTGAACTGTTCCCCTGCTGAATGGTAGAAGCTTGGCAGAGCTAGAGGAAACAGAGAAGTATGGATTTGGAGGAAGGGAGGAGGGGTGTCTCTGTCCATTTTCTTCTTTTTTTTACGGATGCAGGGGAGTGCAGCAGCAGCAGCAGCAGCAACAGTGGGGTCTCCAGTGGGAAAATATCAGCAGCATTATGGAGTGGGCTTGAGCCTGCCATCACTATCAATGAGAGGAAGAGGCCTGTCAGAGCACACAAAGGGGGAAAAGACACAATCCTAGACAAAGAATAACGCGAGGGGACGGAGGGAAGGAGAGAGGAAAAGAGGCAGAGGAGGAAACAACACATGAGGAAGCGAGAGATGGACAAAGAGAGGGATTAAAAAGCATTCCAATTAGAAATGGAGGAGACAGGAAAAGAGCTAAGGAGAGCACTGATCAGAGACTGAGATAAACCACCACAAGCACACGGGCAAATTGAAAGAGATGGAGAAAAGATAGCGAGCCAGAGAGAGGCAGACAAAGATGGAAAGACAAAGCACCAGCAAAAAAAAAAAGGCACAAGCCAAAGAGAAATTAATTAATGACTTTGCAGAATGAGGCGAAGAGGAACAATTGCGAAGAAATAGACAATAGAAGTCTAAATTAGAAGAAAGGGAGAAAAACGTCCTGTCAAAATGGCACATCAGAGTCTGCATGTGGCACCCCTTGATAAGACGAGTCTTTGCCACCTTCCATGCTGGCACCCGAGTGCCCCCCCCCCCCCTTCCCCAACCATCTGTGCCATACAAACACACCAAGCTGTCCTTCAGCGGCTCTAGCTCACAACGACGGCAGTTTTGTGACATCAGCCCAGAGTCCGGCTCCCGGTGACAACAAGGGGGCGCCCGGATCTGTGACATCACCAACCCACAAGTGAAAGGTGCCAAACAATTAGCTCTCACAGAGGAGGATTTGAGTCATGTGAGCTCCAACCACAGCGAGCTAATGGTTATTCTGGACAGGGCACAGAGAGAAGCAGAGAGAGAGAGTTCACTGGGACTGCTGAGGAGCTGATCAAGTTCCGCTCTCCTCCCTCTTTCCTCTCCCTCCATCTTTCCATCTGAAGCGTCTGTGAACAGCTGTGGGTATTTGAGTTCGGCTTACACACCACCCAGCAGGGTAGCACCCGCTGGCCAGGAATGACTGACATCTGACAAAGAGGAGATAGGCGTGGAGCACAGCGTGGCAAAGTTCAACACAAGGATGAATGACAAGTAGAAATCCGCTCACCAAGAATAGAACCCCGTGTCCACAGTGATACCCCCCCCATTGACGCCTCGAAGGAAATGTGTGAAATGATGGTAAAGAACAGGGTGTGGTTACAGTCATCCAGTTCAATAATGTCATCCAGGGCTGCAATGTTTTCATTACCAACTGATTTGTCAGTTTTCTTTTTGGTCTGTAAAATGTATTAAAAAAAATAAATTGTGAAACACAAGCATGTGTAACATTACACCCAAGCTTTGGGCCACATATGGACAGAGAACTGGAGACATATTTCAAGATCCCGAAAAGAACCAAAGCCAGCAGGACATTTGAGCATAGATTAAGTGCAATAGCAAAAGAGTTTGAAAGAAATCTCTCTACCTAACAAATGCTAGGAAACCTGTTTATTATGCTAGTTTTTCTCTATGTTCAACAATAACTAGTTTTTTTATGTCCTATAAGTAATTAATGTTAAACTGTGCAATATCATGGATTAACTGTAAACTATTTTTTTTTAGGTGGTGTGAGTTTGTCACTGTCCTTAATGTTATTGTAGGTGATATAAGTGGCTGCAACAAACCCACTGCATTCTGGGTGATGTTTTTCCCCCACCTCAAGGTGGACTTCCACTCAATCAATCCTTTGCTGTATAATCATTCATCCTGAAAGAGCATTGCCATGATTCTGTGTGCGCGTATGGTGTGCACGTGTCTCACGAAAAACACAAAAAGTAAGAAGGTAATATATCCATAGCAACAAATCAAGTATCCCAGATGAAGAGTGAAGGGGGTGACAGGTAATGGAAAAGGATTAAATGGCTACAAGATATCCTCAATGGGTCAGAGAAAAAAAAAAGACAGCACTTTCTCCCGCGCACACACACACATATTACATGACCCATCACAATCTCGATATCCGCTACAGTTCTTGCACTGCCTGGCAAGTATATAGGAGAAGCTATAACAGTTCTTCCTTAACCTGGGCAGGTATCCAAAACAGCCTCCACAGGCTTTGATGAAGTGTCCTGTCATGATGTCATGTCCTCCATTGGTCTCCAGCTCACCTGGGACCTCCCTCACTCTTAACTTAACAAGCCCTGGCTGAGAGGAAAGACCAGAAAAAGAAAAGAAAAAGGATGATATGGAACTGGCCTCCTCATCTACAGCCTTCTCACTTCTCCTCACTCCTTCCCTGACCTTGCACTGCAACCAAATAAATAATAACAAAAACCCGAATATGGATTCATTCTCATCTCATATCTCATATCTCTCCTCTCTCCTCTCTCCTCTTTTCTCTCTCCTCTTTTCTCCCTCCTCCTCCTCCTCCTCCTCCTCGCTGGCTGTCAGCAGGTTAAAAAATGGCTCGGCACTATAGCGAGGGAGAAACAATTACTCATGGCGCAGGCTGTATAGACATTAGGAGCTCTGTACTCCTCTGCCTTCTCAGGGCCATGTGTTTCTAATTAAACGGTGCACTGGAGGAATTATCAAAGCTTACGATTGCATAATGAGCACTGGCAGAAATCTGCGGCAGGCAGTGACACTCTTTGTCTCAAGAGGCACACAGTGGTTAAGATGAATTAAAAGAGAAGCGTGTCAATAAGAGTCCGGGAGAAGCAATCGGGTTTTTTGTTGTTGTTGTTGTGAGAGGATTTCCTGGTTATAATCTTCAGAGGTGTTTGTAAGAGATTCACTTCACTGTTAAAATCTGATAACAAGATGAAGTAATTCATTCAAGGGTGCTTTTGCGAGGCTGTTTCTATTCATAAAAGACAATTCTGCCTTCAGATGCCATTTCTATGCCTGTGTGATGATCACTAACACCTACCCTGTTTTTTCTCCTCGCCAGTGTTCCTCTTCCATCACACAACACCAGTTGGCCGGAGACGGACATGGTTGATTTTGCATCTCCAAATGGAGGCATGTTCGTCCTCGCACAGAGAGACACACTTCTGCAATATAGACGTCGGGTCAGCGTTTGTGAACACGCCACACCATGAGCCTGCACACACGCATGTGCCGAGCACACGAAAGGACCACATGAACGCACGCACACTCAAATCCCGGTCTCCATGGTGATTGTTTTAGTGCCCATGTGAACTTGCCCCCTTGCATCTGTTTCTGTTCCTTGTGTAGAAAAAAACAACAAAAAAAACAGAATTACTTATTCATAACCACAAGAGAATTTTCATTTTCTACACAGGCTTTCTCTGAGCACCATAAATGAGCACAATAAATACCCAGAATGCAACAATAAGAAATAAGTACAGGGAACAAAGAGTTCCTAAATTCCTTAGAGGCCCACAAGGTTTTGTTTGAGCCTGTTCTTGTTTTACGGAGGATTGCTTGCAGCCATGATTCACATGTTCGCCGTTGATGCACACCGTCATCACAGCCATCAGCACACTGTCCAAGTTGAAGGTTTTACACTTCTAACAAGGAGGTTGGGCTGAGAGAGGGAGGCCTGCTCTACTCCAAAATGCCCATTTAGAGCACAGAGTCCATCTGGTGGACGAAATGAGGATCACATGTAGACGCCGTAATTAACCCTAATCCTGTTATTCTAATGTGTAATGCTGAATCTAGCCAGCTCTGTGTATGTACTACAGAAGCTAATTGGATTCTCATGGTGTAACATCGCTCACGCAAACCTGTGTAAAAAAAAAAAAAAGAAGTCTCACACAAAAGCGTATACAACTCGGTATAAAAGAGCGAGGAAGACGCCAGGAGTAATGTGAGGCATGTGTGTCCGAGACAGTCTTGACTCCATGTTATGCGTTGCATGGATCCTATTCTGGCAGAGGAAAAGCAGTGCGTGTCTACGTGTTTTGAGTGTCTGTGCGATGGTATGCTCGTTTTAGAGTCATCCAGAGTTTCCTTCATACACACACACACAGACCCCACTCGCGGTCCAGAGTATTGGTGAAACTTTCCTTGCCACACAGAAGAAACAGCTTACCAATGTCTGCTGAACTGTCTGAACACCAAACCACACACAAAGTTCAGACTGTCAACAATAAAACTTTTTCCCGTGTAGCTTAGAATTCAAATCAACTTGAGATTCACCCTAGATTTAGCAGTGAGATTGGGGTGTAAAAATGATAAACCTGATGGAGCTTTTCATCTATGGTTAGGACAGTGACTATAATAATCACATTCAGACCTTCAATGATTTTTAAACCATCAAAAAGTTGCTAAACAATGACAGTTTAATCATTTAAACTGAGGTGTTTCTAAACCAGATGTGGGTTCATTTATGAACAAAGAACCACCACTCTTTATTTCATTCCAGACTTATATCACAGGACAAATAAGGTTGTTTTAGGGTCACAAGTTAAGGGTTTGCAGATATCACTCATATCTGGAAGAATTTATAGTTTATGCGATTGAAGGTGAGCCCACTTGTTTTTTTTTCAGACCAAACTGCCAGGTGGGTATACTCAAAGCTCATGACTGCTCTGCAGAGTGTATGAAGGGTGAAGAGCAGGGCTGATTAGTCAACTAAGATTTTTAGCCCATTCGTCATTTTTTTGGCTTTTTTTGCATGCGGAGTGACTTATTTCCAAGAAACTTAACACATTTCTGGCAAACCCGAGATTTAAAGTGGTGCTTTTGTGTGATTCTTTGTGGAAAAACTCAGTTTTACAGAAAAATTAAATCAACTAACCGTTTAATCGTCATAAATCGTGTTAGTCGACTAAGAATTTCTTGGTCGAGGACGGCCCTGGTATAGAGCACTGAGTTTCTTCATACAGGCGTACTGGGGAGTTTTTTCCTACATGAGTGCTACTTGCTACCCTGAACCTGAAGCGATCCTTCTTTATAAATTACATCAGCTTATAATCATTATATTTACAGATGTTTCACAGATGGGATGCAGCGGCAGCCGCCAGGACCGACAACTGCAACATTCGAAATCCTGTTCACTATGAATCCTGATGTATTGAGACACTTCTCTTCCTTGCCAGTGTCGAAAAGGACATCCAGATGTACAGACCATAGAGCGTCCCCACAGCTGCACACCTTAAGGCCTGACACGCACCTTTCTGTCCCGAGAGAACAAAATGAAGGCGGACGCATAAACAGTATCACACGCCCATGAAACCCCATCCACTGTTTATGTTTCCAAAGCTACACTACAGCTTTGGAAAAGTCAGAATTATCTTCAAGACTGAAGATAAATAGCTCAATTGCCCTGCTGCCGTGAAACTGTCAATATGAATATTAGTCTTTGTAAACACGCGGTTCCCTGGTCGGCCATGGCATGAAGAAACCCAGAGGCTTGTTTTACATTCTTCTGACTGTATTAGAGGTATTTTAAGACGTTATTTAAGCGATGGAATATAGGATACTTCAGGCAGTAATGACTGACATGAACGATGACAGATGCTGAAGAAGACAAATTGTTGGAAGGGATGTTACAACAATCTGTATTTGGGTTGATGATAGGCCCAAGATATTAACGTCAAAAAGATTTCAAACAAAGATATGTCAGGAAATAAAACATGGATTTTCTGACATGGACATAGAATACATTTCAATGATTGTTAGCTAGTGGTCCCATATACTTTATATCACCGGCTGACATTTTGAAATCATGTGAGAGGGAAAAGAGTAAAATCCTTCTTAAAGGGCAATTATTTGAAGATTTTGATGATTACCAAAAAGTCCTGCCTCAGTAGAAAAGTGAAGTTTTAAAGGAACCGTTAACCAGCCGGTAAAAATTGATAAACTTAGCAGGAATCTTGCCTGCAGATACGCAAACATGGCAATCAGCAAATGAGCGTGCTCTCTGAAAACAAACAATGTGCACCACAGTATGACGCCTGTGCTCGTTTAGTCGAAATTCTTTACTGAATTTTATGCATTTTCAAAGTTCAAACATCCTCCTCCTCCTCTCGTTCAGCAACATTTGCCATCTGTCTTTATTGCCTGTATCTCAACTCTCAAGGCCATGGCGCTGTAATGGCACCGCACCTCATGTTTAAGTGTTTACTTCCTAAAAGGGCACTCGAGAGCTTGTGTACTGATTACAAAACTCTCCTTCTCCGTTTCGCTCTCTGAACTCCCACCAACCTCACGACCGAGTCAAGGTCGCTCCCATGCTCTCCTCCATGCCATCAATCTCAAAAGAAACAAAGCTTCCTCTCACGCTATTTTGTTCCTGTGCCACTCCCCCCTCTCCACCCTCTTTTTTTTGTGCTGATGATAAATACACTCCCCCCCCTTCAAAATATTATATCCGCTTATTCCTCTCCCATTCATCTCAGAGCATAAACAAACACAGGTTGACAGACTAATCTATTTCTATATAAGTCTTATCCTTTCCAGCTCACGGCCCACTGCGTCTAAACCGACGCCGCTGCTCTTCATTTCTGAAAAACTGTCGATGTTTTTCATTGACCGGAGAGGTAGATATTATTGATATCATGTGGAGATCTAAATCCGCATATGCCGCAGTTGTGCGTTGTTGTAAAATAGTATTTTTGCAAACGGGTTTATTCTATGACGTTCCAGCTTCTTATTTTTTAAACACCATAAAGCTGAGTTTATCTTTGTGCATTCTAAATGACAGATCAATCCAGGGTGTAGAGACAGACTGCGGCCAGCTTGTAAAAGTTTACAGACTCCAACCCACGCTTTAAACAGAAACTCAACCCATATGAATTACAGTGCAACGACACCATTAGTGGACGCCGAAAGGAGCCACGTTAAAAAGGACGGACACTTCCAAGCATGCAATCCAATAGCCTTGTTGGCCCCGCTTCACCCACATATAAGCAACACGACATCCATCACCCCGTTCCTCTGACCCGACAGACACTTCTCTCTGACTCGTGCTGGGAAAACAAGCCCGTCGGCTCGGAACTGCAATGTAAGCAAAATCTGATCGCAAACCACAAATCACAACAATCTATGAGTGTTACACAAACACGGTGGTACACAAATCTAGATTATGTAAGCACGCCGATTTAACTGTCAGTATTATTCAAAGTGGTTGATGCCGGTCAAGTACACAAATAGGACATCACTCTGGACATCACAGGACGTTTGCGTGACAGGGAACGGACGCTGGCATCCGTTTCTACACAAACTCCTGCTTTGTGTCTCTTCCACCAGGTACCGCTGTGGCACCCGTGCCAGAGGTGCAATGCGTCACAATGTGGTCGAGTGTCCTTGCGACCACAGCCCACCATCTGTTTGGTATCAATCAACACCCTCATCAAACATGACGCTTGTCATCATTATCAGACAGCAGGCTTTTGAAACGCCGTCTTGAAACACTTTCTAAAGTTTGTTTCCATCTAAACTCACTCTCCCATGGACAAAGAAACTCCTACACACACACACATATATTACCTCAGAAACCACCGCTTTCTCAACTGTGGGGGTTCTGGGAATCCAGTTAGAAACAGTTAGGGGTCTGGGGTATGCACTCATAGCTAGAAAGTAGTTGGCCGTCAGTATAAACCATAAAACCAAAGCTGCCATGTCTTTCTTTAACACACTATATGGACATGGTGGGACATCACCCATACGTTTTAAGGGGACATTCAATATAAAGCCCAAAGTCGGGTTCATGCTGGGTTGCATTTTTGGCTCGTGGCTTCTTAAAATGAAGCTTTGTCTACTTGCACTCGCTAGTAGCAGATTGCATTATGGGTATGAGTCGTGGCCATTTCAAAAAAAAAAAAAAAAAAGGAAAATATTGTTAAATCTGGAACTCAAGATCTAAAATGATCTATCAATTCAGAAGCAAAGAAGTCAGAAAAAAAATCTTGTGAATCATTTCATGACCCCTCAAGATTCAGCTTGCAACCTCTTATGTCCCCGACCCTCAGGTTGGGAAACACTGATTTAAGACATCAAGTTATCCTGAAACCACTACCAAGACACACATCGGAAACAATGAACTCATTTGTTATGGAAAAGAAGTGATCACTTTGTATTTCCAAATACACTCAGAGGTAGATAAGAAATACATTATCAAATAGGGAATAAGTCATATATGACTTAAAGTAACGTATACCCATTTACTCAAAAAGGACAGGTAGGTTTTAGTTGAGTTGATGGTGCCGGTCTTCAGGCTCCAAGGCCTTGAAATTATTTCCACACGCCATCTTCATCCCTACACCTTTGATCCTGCCAAACACATTTACGGCCAAAGCTACTGCGATGTGCTGCGGATACTCGCTGAGGTGAGTATGAAGGTCAACGTAGGTTTAGAAACCAGTTCTGACAACGAACAAGTTCTGGACGGGAATCGCAAAAATGTCATATTAGAAATTGAGAATTAGTCCGAACCTAGTTACTCTGTTGGAGCTACTAGATGGTGAGCGGCTTTAAAACTCGCAACACTGGACAGGTACTCTGTCATAGTGTTTATGTGAAGGTAAATTCAAGCACCTGGAGTTTGTGTACAGATAATTAAGCCCATAATCTAGTCTTTGGTTCTCGGTTGACATGTTGCTTTGAAGTCCATTTCCAGATCCTTTTGATAGCTGAAAAAATGCTAACTGACATTCAACCTAATCGGAGACACCTTTGTAATTGAAATTTACATAACTTCAAAGTACTTCTCCACAAAGTGTCGACATTACTTTGTATGCTTGTGCACGTGGCCTCAGGCGGGTCTAGCCGGCTACAATGGCCCAGACAAAGACCCAATCCTCGGACACTGACGTATTCCTAGTTTCACCGCAGACACGCATTGTACTCGGGATTCTTAATGCAGACACGCACAAGAAAGCGTTTTGTTTTTTTAAAAGAACCACGCCATCACAACGAATCCTCCACCTGACGTGTGCAACTTCAGCACAAAACTTGTTACATTAAGCACAAAACGTGTTGAAGAAGTCCTTTCCCACACATCTATTATGCCAAAAGTGCACACTATTCGAACACCGCAACTGGAGTTTTTCCTGCACATATTGAACACAGGTGCACTCACTGAGCCAATGGCTGTTTTATGCCAGAATACGTTTTTACGAGATCTCAACAAGAACACAGCCGCAGAAAACCAAAAACTCAAGTGCGCGATAAGCAAGCTTTACATGCAAGGGGACATATACATAAAATGCATTCATTTCGAATATTAGAGATGACATCTGTTCATTCTGTTGTTGCTCATTCCGGGAATGATTTGCTTTTCATGCACTCCCCCTCTGCAGATGCAAACCCGTGATCACAGTCGACAGACTAATGATATTGCAACATGTGTCCTTAGGTAACTGCCCAATTTAAAATATCGCCCCTGCAGCTACAACGCGATGAGGACGGAGGGTGTAATAATGAGAGTATGCGAGTGCGCCTGTGAGGCCTCAACACATGGGAGCGGTGAATCTCCAGCTGCTCCTAATTCTCCCTCATGGGTCTCTTCTGGCAAAGGGTGTAAACCACATGCTAATATGTGCCTGAGGTGTGTGTGTGTGTGTGTTTTAAATATGGTCAGTATCTTTTCCTGCATCGTAGTATATGTGACATCTGCAGGAAATGAGAGCCATCCTCCTATAGCTGATGAAGACAAAGGGACCGGCAGACACTGTGGGCTCACTGAAGCCAAACTGTTGGAGAACATCCAAACTTTTTTTTTTTTTTTACTTTTTGCCCTTTCTCCTAAACGGGTGACAATGATAGATCGCTGTGAACCGACAGTGTCTCGTAAGTAATGCGGAGCTGTGGCGAACCGAAGGAAAAAAGGGAATAAAGTCGTAAGTCTTATGGCAACAGGCTATCACAAACAATGCACAGCCAACCTGTGTGCATGGCTTAGTGTTTAATATATGGAGATCTTGCCCTAACAAGACCCTGAAAACACATAAAACTTCCCTAGCTCTGCACAATGAATAAATGTGGTTTGAACTGGGAACCCTCCCAGATTTTTGCAGAATTGTGGGAGACCCCACACGTACCAAGTGCTTACACAATGTACTCTACTGGAGCCCACACACTTCATGATAATGTAACCAATCTCAACCTGAGATCTCACTCCAGCTTACATTACGCTGCGAGACATTTACACTGCTTGTTGTGCGCAGAGGGAATACAAAGAGACAGATCTTAAAAGATTCACACAAAACTGTGGCGGTTAAAAACACATAAAAAGCATGGATGAATTTGGTTCTCACAAACATGACACTACAAGATCAGGATCCTCTGCTGTTAGGAAATGTCACTTTGAGCGTCGGTTGTCCCCCAACTGGCCTACTTGGGTCAGCTTAAACAAAACGACATGATTTGACATGATTTGACGCAAATGGACAATCTTTGTCTCCCTCTTGTGGTGTATAATTAAAACTGACGGGGCCCTCAAATATGTGGGTCCATGGAGAACTGACATACGGAATACAAATTGTAAAGCCGTCTGGGACAAACATGCGATTCTCTCCCAGATGAATGATTATAATCTCAACTACAGCACTGCCAAGCGGCAATCATTGCCGTCTGTCTAAAACAGCTGTTTAATATTCATCAACACAATGCAATTATTTAATGAGACAATATTTTAACATTTATTCGTGTTTCATATTAATATTAGCACAGAGCACATGACAATGCAATGTTATTATCACATCAACAACCATCTACATACATTAGCAACCTTTACATGTAAATCCATCAGGGGGGGGGGGGGGACTCAGTTGTATTGTTGCAAAGATATAAATGACAAAAAATTAAAATGTATATTTTACTTTTGATCTTTGGAAAATAAACAACTACATCCAGACAGAATCTCTCTCTTACTATATAATCCCCAACAGCCGAGACTTCTCACTCCTACAGTGGCAACAAGGCCACTCATCGTTCCGTCATCAATGGCTGCAGGAAGAGAGATGGCGAGTGATAGATTAGGCAGTGAGAACAACACGGTGCTTGCTTTAGCTCTCACAGAGGTCAGCTTCTGCTCTGTATGAAACCTCAGTTTCTAGTGAGGGATGACAAGAAGTCGAATATTCACAGAAGGTAATGTTTGTTCGTGTTAAAGTCCATCTGACATGTATATTTATCGTTAAGTGTCACACATTAAGCTAAATAGCTGATTTTAATGTGGAGTCAGAATTTTGCACTCTTATATTACCAGTGGAAGCCACTAGGTGGAGTTATAAATTCAGGGATCTGGCAACCATTTATACTGTCTAAGAATGTGTTCATGTTTGAAGGCATGAACTTCATTCTCATAACTACCCTGCCTATTATCAGGAGTAAAGACAGAACTACAAATATATAGATTGCAAACTACATTTCCTTTGCTGCCATTTATCACAGTGCATCGTCAGCTCCCTTTAACGTTTCATGCACAGAATTAACACGTAATCATTTACCAGCAGGGTTGTGAAAGAGGCACATTGTGTTAACAAAATATACTACCAGACACATTAACTTTCTTCATTAGCGGGGACACCTTTGGGAACTGTGTCGTTGCTCAGCTTACTTAAGGACTGGAATGGAATATATAAAATCTCTGCACAGTGAAAACATGAGAAAATCAATTTGGATCATCATGAGTTGAGCTGAGAAGAATTCATTTTGAGTATGCATGTACGTCCCTCTCCTTTGTCCTGCTCAAACTAAAGCGTGCATCTAAGCCAAGGCAATGATGCAAACAGACGTGTTCCAGGAGGCTAAGACCACAGTCAGGTATCAGACATATATGAGCCTGGACAGAAGTACTTTGTAACATAAGTAGAAGTATCAGCCTGGTTGGTAAATGGCACAGTGTGTTTCTGACTGCAATGTGAGGGACCTGGAAAGTGTCTGTGCACTTGGCTTAGATCAGCTGGTCAGAGTTCAAGAGTCAGAGGTTGAAGTTTGGGTGTCAGCAGCTCATTGTTCCATTTGCCTGTCGAAGATGGGTGTGTTGGGGGGGTGGGGGGGGGGGCCTGGTGTGCTCAGTAAGGCTCCATCTTGATCCTTCTGTACAAGCAGCTGGTGAACACCATCCCACAGACCTGGAAACAGGAAGTGTTAGGTCAAAAAAAAGTGCTGCTCTGTGTCACGGAAGACTGCAGGAAGCCTGTGTGCTACTGACTGTGGACAGAGAGGGGGTTATAGGTAACGGGGGGGGGGGTTAGAGACCGCTGGAAAGTATGGGAGCTGGATACTATGGGGATGAAGGGAGTCAAGCAGCCATTGCTGCAGCAACATGTGTGTGTGCACAGGCTAGCACAAGCAGATACAAAAGGAAGCGCTGGAGGTGGTTTACGCACAAATATTCATCACAAATCACAACTACTGTACATGAACACTCCTAAAATTTGGGATTAGACTGATCTGAAAAAGGAAGGTATCCAATAATTTGTCTGACTACATAAACAGACACTGTAGTTACAATTCATTGAAAGGTTTCTACGTTCTCAAAGACACATGATCTGATGCTGGAATCAATGAGACATGACTTACAGAATCACTGCACTATTCTCCGCTACCACAGAAAAGGCTCCGGAATAAAGGAAGAACAGCAGGAACAGATATTGACCTGTGCCACTGGCTTGATGGATACACAGGCAAGTGCCCAGATTCAATCTTTGAGTCTCTAAAAGCCCTCTGAGGAAGCCTTATCGAGCGAGTCTGCGTTATGTACCGACTCTTCACGATCCCTCTTCAGGCAACTTTTACATTTGATCCAGTGATGGATATGTAGGAACAATATAGTTGGGCTCAGAGAACCATGACAGCAGCCTCTTAGTTTTTGTTTTTTTCTTGAAGCCTAATTTTAGAACACATTGATACAACTAAACGATGTAAAAACACTTGCATTTTTCCTGAATGATGTACTTGAAGGTGTCTGAATAAAACAGAATGAAGTTCCAGCATATGATGCATTAGCTCTTCTAAAACAACATCTACCAAAACTAGGTAAGGTAACTACTCCTGGTACCAACTTTTAAATATAAGAATAAATGGGAATTATGTAAAAACAGTACTTTATAGAATAAGGCACTTCTGTACAAAGATACAGGATATTACTCTTGCGAACAACATCATTGTGCACAAGCAGGTACGTTTTGATGAATCAAGCCATTCTCATGTGTTTAACCCGTATTTATCAGCCACGACAGCCCATAATCACAACACACAGAGCAACAATCTGCAATACACAGCCAAAGCCAGGCAGCTGCATGCTTCACACTGAGCGAAAGACCATGCAAGAACATGTTCATTTAGTATACGCGTATATATTTAGTATATATTTAACACAGAGCGGACACTCGCACAAGGACAAGCATGCAGTCAGGTATCAGATTCCCATAATGCCTTCCAACCTTGTCTCTCCAGTTGATTAAACCACAAAGTCGCTCTAGAGCTAAATCACAGTGTACCGGAGTCGTCGTCCTCTTCTTTATAGAGCAGATAAATAAAGCAGGCTGTCAAGACTGCCCCGGCCAGCTACAGCAACGCACACGCACACAAAGACAAAACAGACATAGAGACATACTGTACAATTCTCCATGGACAGATTAGTGTGGCAACGAAAGATGTAGTTTATGCCAAAAACAGAAAGATGAAAACTACAGCAAAATTACAACAAATCCTTTCAGCCAGTCTGACAGACACTAGAGACAGGAAAGTGTACCAACATGTAGAAGGACTGGAACAAAGACAAGACGTGCAGTTAGGCCACAGTATAGAGGAGAGCAGACACAATGCTTGCATTGAAACACTTTGTATTTTACATTTATATCTCCAGGTATGTTCTAAAGAGTCAGTACTCCATCTTTATATTAAGCATAATCTCTTTTGATCACTTGAGGATTAAAAAACATCTTCACATTACAGCTACGGTTAATGGGAAGCTTTATTACTACGTTTTTACTTTATTTTTACTTTATGTGGCCTTGTTCTCAGTTCCCATCTTCCTTAATAAAACCATTTAGCCTGAACAGCATGTAAAATCATGTCAGTCATGCGAACACCACTAGAAAGAATCAATGCAGGTTTGTTTGGTTTCAAGTTTCTCTTTTACCAAGAGATGGTGCAGAGCTACAGGAGGACCGTCAGCCAGCACAGAATTATAAAGACGCCCCGCCGTGTGCCTCAGTGGCCGCTGTATATCTTAAAAGCTCAAGTCCATTTCAGGCTGGGACAAATCAAATAACAACAAAGAACGAAATTAGATAATGATGACTCAGAGACTGGAGTGAGATGAATAGAAATGTCCATTTAGAGGTTGTTGATCTGCGATGGTGCATTTTCAGTAATGGAAAGATTAAAACCCATCGGTCTGGGATTTTTCGACAAAGGCCAGCATTCATACACAAAAGGTAAAAGAAAAAAAATTATAATTGAGCTTCTATAAAGCACAGTTTACTCAGGTGAAGACTGCAGAATAGCACTTCTGCTTCTCCAACAACTACCTGAAGTGCATAGCATATTTGTCTTACCTGCAGACAAGCCACTCCTATCCCCACAGCACCGATGACCAACAGGTGGTCGGCCAGAAACTGCTCCAGCTTAGTGATGCAACCCCCCTGCACAGAAAAGCTGACAGTTAAAATCATGCATACTATTTGCACAGATAGCCATTACGCTTGCAAACCCTTCGAAAGCTTGCTTTTTCTGCATCTCTCCGTGACTAACTTCCAAATTATTGCAGCCAAGAAGAAGACATCCTGCAGGGAATATATTGTGCCTGTAATTTCCCTTTTTACATACAAGTGTGAAGTCCACTGACCTCCACCTTGTAGATGTTGGAGGGGTGGTCTCTCTTGCCACAGTGAGGGGTGATGGTCTTACAGCAGCTGTCAGGCACCACCCTGTCCTCTGCCTGCTTTGATGAAACGTACACACTCGCCATCCAATCGTGGGAGTTGTTGCTGCCACAGCACTTGAACTGTGGAGGCAGAAAGAGGTTACATGATGTCACACAGTGTTATAACTAAGCAAGTTTTTTTACACTCCACTCCATCACTTCCTCAAATCATTATTCCATAAATGACAATTCTTGCGACTGAAAACAGTGGTTCTCTTTCCACTCTAGGACACAAATAAAATGACTTAAGTTATGTTACTTTATAGTAATAGAGTATAGAGTCCATACGTCCTGTTGTAGTCTGTCCACAGCTAATGTGATGGCCTCCCTCCCTGGCTGGGCGTAGTTATCAGTCATAGTCTGGTTGAGATGCTGCTTCAGCTCCTCACTCAGCTGGGAAAGAGGAACAAAGAGAGAGAGACACACACAGTGAGAAACAGTGTGTGAGCCAGAGAAGGTGGAGGAGCATTTATGGGAGAGAACAAAATGCACTTCATTTATTACACATGGAGCACATCGAATAAAAACAGAATTTTATGCTTCCGCCAACCAGTTAAGTTTCATTTTACATCCAGGTCTGCCCACAATGTCACGTCTGGCGTTTGTGTGAAATTGTCGTATTTTACATATGAATTCTTGAGTTATGGCCAAAAACATGTTTCGTGAGGTCACAAGTGACATTCGACCAGAGAATTCTAATCAATTCATCCCAGAGTCCAAGTGGACGATTGTAGCAGATTTGAAGAAACTCCCTTTAGGTGTTCCCTGAGAATGGGACGCAATGATAAAAATGTGCAGGAGCAAAGACTAAAAGTTGAGAGAGTGTTGAAGTGATAAGCTTGACAAATGTAAAAGAGTGGGTGGCTTATAGGTCAAGATAGACAGGTAAGCAACTCCCACGCATCAGAGAGAGCTGCGGAAATAAACAAAAACACACATCAGAAAATAGACTTCAAATAAAGCCTCTGATGTGTGGATATGATTGTGTGTGCATTCATGCACACACACACACACACACACACACACACACACACACACACACACACACACACACACAAAGATAAACAGAGAGGGAAGATGAGAGCCCGTATCTTTAAAGTGATTCTATCCTGTGCTGAACACTTTTTCCATTAGAATAAACCTCTGAGCTTGAAGATAGCAGACGGCGCTCTTTGCAGTGGTGGCTGACTGACAGGTAGATGTTTGTGAGATAACAAGATGCTCAGAACAGTGTGTCAGATCAACTCCAGAACTCAATGCTCAGTGGAGGTGGCAAATAGTGAAAACCTAAAATTAAAAAAAAGACACCTTTTCACATTGGGCAAAAAAGAAAAATAAAGTCAGTTATTCTTACTGCCTGATTGCACACTACTTTCTATTAACTCCAAAAATAAACTAGAAGGATATTTTCACTTACCCTCTGGTAATACACATAAGCCAGTACTCCAGCCACCAGTTCAATCAAGAAGATCAGCAGCAGGCAGAAGAAATACTGTGAATGGGAAACATTGTCAGTGAGTAATGGAGAAAGCACTTCAAATGAGTCAAATCCACACATTTCAGCTCCATAGTCATCACAACAGTTCTCTGCTGAACCAACTCGCTCGTGAAAAGTTGCTGACACTCGTGACGGCTAAATAAAAACTGCCATCGACTGTCACCATGCTGCATCTGTCACTTCCAACGCAGATGGCATCGCAGGAAAAGAGACAAACCAGAAATCATTTTGACAGGCGGCAGAATCAGACTTCTCTCGGGGGCATCTTTTAATAAAGAGCTCTCCACGCCGCTTGAAAGCAGCTCCATTATGTGTCATAATTAACTTCAAAACAGCATCTCAGGGAAAACTCAGCTACGCTGATCCAGTATGAATTATCACAACAGCATTTAAACATTTGTTTATGCATTATATTCCTTTCTTTCTTCAGGAAAACAAGGAATATAATGCTTCACACATCAGATTACTAACTTCTTGATATAATTACTATTAGCCAAAACTGAAGATCAAGAAGCTAAAAAAATTAAATGTCAGTGAAAAAATACACTGGTGGCTCTCAGAGCTTTATCCTTCATGATAAGCACTAGTGTGTGTTTTGAGCATAGTTATATAAACTGTGTAGCCAACAGGTCGCCCACACATCTTGGGTGCGCCGACAGACGGTTGCAGAATGAGCGAGATCAAAACTACAGCTTTTCACGCCAAAATACATTCAACTAATAACCGCCGCATGGGGCGCAACAGTCTCACTGACATAATATGTGAGACACTTGCACTTTGCAGTAGTTATGTCATGCAGAAACACAGTCTGCTCGGTATCTCTTGGTTACAAGATTTCAAATAACATTTCAGTCTGTGTGTGTGTGTGTGTGTGTGTGTTTCTGCAGCCCACACACAATTCTAACTTCACCCCTTCTGTACACACACACACGTACATGCTGGCATCAGTCATTAATCTCCCAAAGCTAATATATAAATAGCACATCAATACAGTTTGGTATTCAACCAAAATGCTCATCAGACTCCAAATCCTGTACACATCCACCTCTTCACTCCTGCAAGCCGCTTTGACTCTCCTAATGCTCCATCCATCAACAGTAGATAGATAGACCTATAAATAGTCCTGCGGCAGTGAACGTTAACCAACCTCCCCCCCCGCCCGCCCGCCCGCCTGCTTCTCTCCCACAGGGGCCCCGTCTCTGTAAAATAATGAGGACAGTAAGGTCCCTCTGTAAGGGCCATTTGTCAGCATCCAGTGAGAGACCTTAGACCAGGGAGAGTGTGGATGAGGTCGCTGTTACGGAGTTGCACAGAGAAACATCTGTGCTCTCAATGTAGACGTGACTGTCTACGATCATCAGCATTGTTGCCCACGTCATCGTTCAAATGGCATAACTTACGAGACAGTCCGGCTGAAGACGCGGTCAACTGGTTTGAATTAACTTTATTGTGCGTGTCAAAAGGACAAACTGGACCGGGATGTTCAGCGTGAGCGCCAACGTCGTGGACAGTCAGTTGATCCGTACAGCGCGAGTGTATTAGTCTGATGGTGGTGATGTTTCATTCATCACTGGAGGTAAATGTGATTTGTTCTGATCATATATGATAATTCAGTCTCAAGCATAGATTGCTTTTGACCAAGGCACAGTTGAGTGTCATGTGTCCCCTGTCTCACCGTGGACAGGCAGCTTTTCTGCTCCCGAACGACGGCGCAACAGCCCAAGAAGCCCGTAACCACCACCAGGCCTCCGGCCAGGATGAGGATATATGCCGAGACAGCGAAAGTGCTGGAGGCCAGCAGACTCAAGTAGTCACTCTTCTCCACCAGGGTCCAGATGCCCACACCCAAAACAGCTGCTCCACCCACCTGGAAGAGAAGGGAGAGAGAAGGTGGCAACGGTATTAGAATCAGAGACTATGAATAAGAAGTGGACGTAGTCACTGTGACGTCACGGTTTTACAGCTGCTTTACAGACCCGCATGTAAAAGATAAAAGAAGAGATACGATACAACTGATACAGGTGCAGCAAAAGCTTTCAGAGAAGGAAAGATAAGAGATATGATGACTTGAACAAAGAAAGGAAATATTGTGGAAACACCAAGTGTGTCATGTCAAATAAAGGGAGAAAAGTATTCCACTCTACAGGGCAGGAAGTGACAAACAGGAAGTGAGTTCAATGCTATTAGATGAGTCACAAAATGGAACAACATGAGAGGACAGCGGATGAGGGAAAAGGGGCATAAGAATGAAAAGAGGAAATAGAAAGAGAAACAGTGAGAAGTGGCCAAGTACAAAGAATAACAGAAGGATAATATAATGAGGCCATGTCAGGGCATAATGACCACTTCCTTCCAAACAGTCCTGGATAACAGACCCAGGGTGGCGTCCGGGATCTGTTCCTGTCATCAGTTTCAAAGGCGGAAGCAGAGGAAATGCCTCAGAGAGTCTCTCCCATTTCATCCTCTCATTCCATTTCCGTCATAAGCGAGATCCCAAAACTCACGAAAACACACGCCCAACCAAGGAGGTACCACGTGGATAAACAGGAACCTGGGCGGGATGACTTGTCCCCAAACTACTTTTATGTTATTTCGAACAAGTTTAAACCGGAGCGTCAACAGTGGGCAGCAGCATTCAAAAAAAACGAAATCTGAAAAACGAAATCTTAGAATCTAATTTAGTTGGCATGCATTAATCCAATCCGCTGCATCCATATCAAAAGGGAGTGGATTTGATATTTATTAGCAAGATGACTAGCTGAACGTTTTATATACTGCTTTTTTTTTTTTTTTTTAAATAGGTGGAAAGCCAGCAATGTCCTGACAAAAGATGTGCTGCCCCAGAGACTGGTGCAGGTTATAATGGTGCCTGGTGGAAGGAAAAAATAAAAGATGGAGTAGAGCCTGTGGCCCAAGGAGGAGAGGGAGACAGGGTGTGTGAATTTTAAGGTGGCGAGCGAGCTTTAACCCGAGCCTGAAGGTAAAGCTCGATCCCTCTCCTCTCTTTAACCTCTCTCACACACACACACACACACACACAGGTCTCTCATTCGACACACACAATATTCTCTTTGCCTCAGACTTTGACATGGTTTCAAAGGGATCCCAGACACTCGGCACAGCAGCTGCAAGAGCATTCACTTTTAGCAGCGAACTCTGCAGCATCATAAAACATGGTGCCAGAGAGCCAGCCTGACACTCTGCTTGCCCACCGAACACTGACAAGCCCTAAATAATCTATGACTCACTTTGGGCCAAGTCCATAGCTCAGCGTTTTTCAGAGTCGGAACTCTTCCTTAATCCTCTCCCTGTTTCTACAGGGCTCCTTTCCTCTAATGCCTCTCTGCCTGCACTTTTAAAGGAACATTGAGGCAATTTGACTGTGTTACAGCACAGAATATATGGTTCTGCTTTCACAAAAACAAATCTAGTGAAATTCAGTTTTCTTGTCTCTTTTTTACCGTGAGACCTGTCAGTGTTACGGCTCTGCATTGGCTGCCAAAAGAGGTTGAAGTCAACGCTTATTTAATGCTGTTTGAGCGCCGCATTGCGAGTAAGCACAAGTGAATGGATGAAGATGAAGTGTCACCATTGTAAAGTAAACGGTAGCTTAAAAACATTTTACAGCTCTTACTTACCCAGAAGAGAAAGTTGAAAACAAAGAGCAGGTACTTGAGACACACGGTCAGCCAGTCCTCCTGGTCATCTTTATAAACCGCCGTCATCTTCCGTCTTCAAGTTCAATTCTGAAGAGAAAAAAATATGTTGTCAATGCGAGAGGAAGATGATGGGAAATACAAAATTCCGCAGCAAAACGTTTGATACTGCATGGCTGTAGATGAATGATGAGCCTCACACTTTCCTGATTGACTTCAATGTTCCCCTAAACACCAAAACGTTAAGGTAGTAGCAGGGGGGAAAAACGAATTAACTGTGAAACCCAAACAAATTGATAAACTACATCTTACTAGTTGTTAAATGATGCAGCATCCAAGTTCACAATATCATGTCCTCTTGTTATGGCCACAAACCACATCTATAAATTATGCATCGCACCGAACAGCCCATAAACCTTTGAATCATTGAGTGAGTTGAGCACAGTTTGACTTCTGTAAATAAAAGGCTGCAGGGTGGGAAGCACTTAGAACCAGAGAATTGAGCAACACCACATCTTTCGGTGCAGGTTTTTTGCGTTTGTTGACCAGGGCGTCATAATCCAGCAAAAGTCTAATACAGTCAGTGTAGGTCGTATTAGTATTAGGATTAATAATGATACTTAACCAGGTCTATACTTCAGTGTGGCACATAAACAACATGGTAGTCGTACGGTTGGTTGATCCTAGCATTTAGCCATGCGGAACATTTTGGTTCTATTTGCCCAGGTTTTGGGGAAACTGCAGAATGGAAGTTAATTGAGTTTAATCCTGTTTGTCCTTAGCATTAGGAATAAAAAAAAAATGATTAACAGTGTCATCTAATACCATAAAGTTGTCCCATTGCTAGGATCATCCAGATTTAAGTGTAAACTGTTGTTAACATTGATTATTTCTTCAAGAAAAAGTAGTTCCAAACACAGTTATTGTCAGTGCATTCCGTGGGTTCTTTAGAGTATCGGGTTATCACACATGTTTATTGTTTTGTTGTTGTTATTTGTTTGTCTGTGAGCACCCTGAAAGGGGTGAAAACAGAGATCTCAGAGATGGATACATGCATTGGCACCTAAAACCATCTCCATGGCGCAGTAGAAAGTTAACGACAGACGTTTAAACAGGTAGTTAACCGAACGTAATGTGGTTGGAGATTTTTGGGCGCATAAGCTAACGTTTTACAAATGACCATCTCCGTCTAGATGCGTTCACTGGCAATGTCAGATGAACGTTACGCACTAAGATGGTTTCTCCTACGATGCACTGCTTCGGAGATTTCGGACTTTGACCACTGCAGGTGTTCTTCCGCGTCACTAGCAGCCCATAATTCAAGCGAACGTGCGTCCTTTACAGTTTAGGACAAACTTCATGACTGGCTCCCTTGTTTTTCAGGATGGGGTGATGCTCGTGCATCCTGGGAGAAAAAAAATGCATCCCTCCACCTGCGTCGTTGATGCGCAGTACAAAGTTGAACCACATTACCTTGTCGCCATCGAGAAAAAAAACGTTTTCGACTCGCTCTTCGCTGCAGACACACTCACCCAGCCAATGTTTAGTGGGAAATAACCTCGTTTTGTTGGTTGTTCCCGTCAAATCACGGCGTAGGGCGCTGGAGCAGTGAGCGTTTTGTCCCGGTCAAGCGTGTTGCTTCCAGCGTGTACGACAGCAGGTTTGTGTGGATGATGCCTTTGCGGGCAGCTGGTATGTTCAAAGTTTATAATCATGACGGTACTTTTTACACTGCAAAAATAGCCTACCAGAAAGGAACCAAGACATGGAGATCAAACAGCATTTGCTTCAAATTACACACACACGTCTAAAAACATAGACTTGTTTATTGATTTATTTAACGATTATTTTCATATGTCCGATTTCCCATGAAGGCAGCGCAGTGTTAACCTGTGGAAAGGGTCACAGAGTGGAGTGACAGAAGGAAATTGAGTTGCTACACTTAACCACGAGATAGGCTGAATACCAGCGTGCCATTAACAGCATAGCCTTGGTTACAATATAACCACATATCCCTGAAGAATTTCTCAATGAGTTGTACATGAATACACAAAGATAAAGAGGAGAATGCACAGACTACAGTGAACAGACTTAGTGTGGGCTTTTTTTTTGTACATAAATGAATGACAAGTTGAAGCCCTTACTGTTGACTTGACTATAAAATGACTTCTGTGATCCCAAAGGGAGAGATTGTAATTTGGTATTTCAGCATTGAGCAGATCGACATTTATACGTTTTTGTCTAGACTTGTTTGCTTTTTTCTTATTCAGAAGTCTTGTAATCACCAAAAAAGTGGAACTATACACAAACCTCCATAATAATTAACTCTATATGAGAAAAAAAATGTGAATGTAAAAGACAGGCAAGAAGAAAATTAGGACACCAAACTCTTTAGAACAATAACTCAAGATTGTATCTTCTAAATAAAGTAACTGAAAAACCTGGTCCATGTCCCTTTTTTTATCTAATCGCAAGACTTCCTCTCCAACCAAACCAGACTCCTCCGTATTTGCCTCTTTTTTCCATCTCAGTGATTAAATAAGCGTGCAAGCTATTAGGAGTCGATGATGGCTGCAGGGGGAGGAACTCTGCAGTGGTCACCTGGACTGCCGACAATCAGTCTACCAAAACAACATTACTTAGCAGAGGATGTCATCCATTAGGCCTTTCCCAAGTAAACATCGTCCAACCAGAACATAAAAAAGGTTCCAAATATCATCGTTCAATGGGAATTTGGAGCCCGTCTGTTTCCCATTTCCTCATATTTGCATAGGTGACACATGGTGGAACAAACAGAAATGTGGTTTCCCTGAAAGCCAGCTCATTTCTATGCCTAGCCAGTGCATCTGTGTCTCATTCTGCTGTGTTGTAGTTAGTTTGTGGCCCTTTCTCTCACGGGGGGGGGGGGGTAGGAGCAGGGCATGACTAAGCATGCATGTCAAATACAATCTGGTTAAGGGGAAAGCAAACATAATGTGCACCGGTGTGTGCAGGTGTGATTGTAAGAGTGACAAAGAGAAGAGGGGGTTGTGTTTAAATATAGAGACACGAAAAAGACTTGCACACTTGTTTCAGTGTTATGCATCTATTCATTTAATCTCACAATATATTCGCCGAGTTTTAACATCTGTTTGCTTGGATTTGTGCCTGTCTCGATAGGAAATTTGCACAAAGAGGATGAAAACGGGTTTGAATGTGTGAAAGTAGTAATTGGTAGAATTGAAATAAAAGGATGAAAATTCGTCTGGCTCCGGAGACATTTTTTAATTGGAATGACGAATGTGACTAAACAACACTGATAATTTATACTGTTTTGGATTATTTTGTGTATTTTTGTTTTCAAACTAAATCACTAGTGTTGCATTAAACAGAGGTAAAGTTTGAGCCGCTACTGCTTGTTGTGCCTGACCTCTTGTGGTCAGACTCACCTGGAAGCCACATTACAGACTGGCCTCTTCAAAGAGAGCACAACTTTAGGCTGCGGTCGAATAGTCCTTTTGCTTCTGAAGCGCCTTTCATTTGCATTTAGAAAATTCAAACAGCTCTCATCATGGTGGCCACTTAGATACTTCCAGGTCATTTCACTCAGTTAGAAACCTTCCAAAAGCAAAAAGGACGATACAACTGCAGCCAGAGTGAGCACCTCAGTGTACAATCCTCTTAATCCTTTGCCTTAAAGTCCACAAAATCTACTATTTACAGTTACATTAACATGTTTACATTAATATTTCTTTGGTTTGAGTACAGTATTGTTGATGATGCTAGTTTACTGCCAACTACATATGGATGTATTATAGTGTTTAGTGATTAAAGCATTGGTGCTTTAATCACATACAAAGGCACTTGCCCTTTGTGTTTTGTGCTCTTTTTCAGTTTTACAAAAAATACATATTTTCCTTCATTAAGTCCTGCAGTTTGCAGGTTCAGTGTTTCGCACAAAGACTGCAAGATTAGCATGTTAACTTTAGCTTGTCACCACTTTATGTCGCTAATGGTATTTTTGTGTCACTTGAACACAATAGTTGCCCCGCCAGATGTAAAGGATTCTTTCCACCTCTGGAAATAAGATGATATAAAATAGTTTTCTGTGGAGAAAATCTAATAGCAACGTGTCAAGACTAGCCTATGATTCGAAGGATATGAACATAATTAGCTATTTGTTAAAATTGAATTTGGGGGTGATGTGTATCTTTAAATTTACAAAATAGGCCCCTCTTACTCATGTGAATGGAGTCGAAAGAGTTAATTTTTCTCACCAGGAAGTGTGTAGTTCCAAAGCAGGGGAGGAGCTCTTACTGACGTCACCATGAGGAAACGAAACTGAGTCAGGAGTTGACGGACACGTTTTCAAAGTGTAGTTAATTTTGAGTTTTAAGCGCTGCTGCTTTTGAAAAGTTCCTCTTTTACAGGTAAGAAAGATAATATAGTTCAACTGTTTTCATTTCTTTTATGCGGTTCTCGTCACACATAAAACGCAGTTTTAACAGATTATTCAGCCCATTGACTTGATTCATATGAGTTGTAATCGTATTTGTGTACTACTTCTTGTCCAGATATGGCCACCGCCAGCAGTCTGCTGTCAGAGGACAAGTTCCTCTGTTCTATCTGCCTGGATGTGTTCACTAAGCCGGTCACAACGCCATGTGGACACAACTTCTGCATTGCATGTATCCACATGTACTGGGACAGCAGGGACACTTGCCAGTGTCCACTATGCAAAAGGGTATTTCCCCAGAGACCTGAGCTCCAAGTCAACACTGTTATGTCCGAGTTAGCTGCTGAGTTTAAGACGTTGGTTCAAGTCAAAGCCTCAACTCCAGACCCACTACTTCCTGGAACAGCAGACGTTCTTTGTGATATCTGCTCTGAGATGAAGGAAAATGCAGTTAAATCTTGTCTGACGTGCCTGATGTCCTTCTGCAGAGCTCACCTCGAGCCACATCAGAGGGTTGCCAGTCTCAAGGGCCACACACTGTTAGACCCTGTGAAGAATCTCGACCACAGAATGTGCAAGACCCACGACAAGACAACAGAACTGTACTGCAGGACTGACCGGGCCTTTGTTTGTGTGTTGTGTCTCAAAACCGATCACAAGAGCCACAATGTCGTCCCACTTGAGGAAGAATACGAAGCAGCGATGGCGAAAAGAGACGAGGCGATGGCAAATGTCCAAAAGATGACACAATCTCGGTACGAGAAGATAGCCGAGGTCGAAAGGTCAGTTGATGTCAGCCAGGCGGAAGCTGAGAAAGAGAAAGAAGCCAGCGTGCAGGTCTTCACCGACTTGATCCGCTCCATCCAGAGAAGCCAGGCCGAGCTGGTCGGGGTGATCGAGGAGAGGCACGGAGCAGCAAAGCAGAAGGCTGAAGATTTGATCAGAGAGCTGAGGGTGGAGGTCGCAGAGCTCGAGAGCAGAAGCGTACAGCTGGAGCAGCTGTCACAGTCTAAGGATCACCACTATGTTCTCCAGAGTTTCCCGACCCTGCGCTCTCCTTCATACGCCAACCGGGCCGACATTGGCGTTCGCAGCGATCCGTCATTCGAGGCAGCGAGAGGCGCTGTGACTCTGCTGAAACAGAGAGTTGATGAAATTCTGGAGGAGCTTCCGGAGATCAAAATGAAAAGAATGAGAGAACATGCAGTGGACTTGACTTTTGATCCCGACACAGCATATTGTTCACTTGTCATAAGTCCGGATGGAAAACAAGTGAGAAATGCAGAAACAAAACAGAATCTTCCCTCCAATCCAAAGAGATTTAAAACATTTACAGAGGTTTTGGCTAAGGAGGGGTTCACAGCAGGGAAGTTTTACTACGAGGTGCAAGTGAAAGGAAACACTGAGTGGCTTGTTGGAGTGGTCGGAGAGTCTGTGAATAGAAAAGGGAAAGAAGCTCTGTCAGAGGAAAATGCATACTGGATCATTGGGCTTGATGAAGGAATATATATTACATCAAAATCACGTGATGTTGATCTCGCACTGAAAGAAAAGCTTCAGAATCTGGGCGTCTTTGTGGACTACAACAAAGGAGAGGTTTCTTTCTTTGATGTGAATTCTAAATCACATATCTATTCTTTCACTGGCTCCCACTTTAAAGAGGAACTTTTTCCATACTTCAGTTTTCAAAACAACACAGATGGAGCCCCTCTCATCATAACCCCTGTACCTCAAACACACAGGTTGTTTCTTCTTTAAAGACCACAGAATAAACAACATTGGTCTCTATTAACATGCTTAACAAATCTGCTTAAAGTATTACCAATACATTTCAGATGTTGTATAGGTAATCAAACCATCCTTGTTGTTTCTATCTGAAATGTTTTCTGCCCGTGCATGGATGTATAGAAGAAGTGTGACACTGTCTTTTGTCTACAGTGCAGTTTTCTTGTTTATGTGTAAACTAATGATTCTAATGTTTCACAGTGATATTGTCAGATCCTGTTGTATTATAATGGATGAGGTTATCAGTGTTGCGCTCATGTATATTTTGATCGGATTTTATTTTCCAAAATTTCACGCCAGACATTTTTTTTCTTTTATGTCATTTGAATGAAGACATGCTGTGTATACAGCCACTACTCTGACAATGTTTATCATAGTAAGACTTCTTTAAAGACGGCACTGGGGGAAAAAGGTCCAATGTGTAACAACTTGGTCATTTTGCTGGTTTCTTGTAATTTACAGTTGGCTTTTGTGCATTTGAAACATCTGACCGGAATAAACGAGACATGTAGACTCATTTTGTCATGTCATTTCTACCTGTAAGATTCACTCACAATAATAAACTCAAAGTTGTAAAGTGTTTAAACAACTCTTGACAATAGACATGACCTATTTTAGTTTGTAGGTTCAGTGTTTTGCACAAAGACAGTTCGACGTCGAGGGGTTTGAACGAAAGCTACATCTCACCTCAAACCCCACCCGCTAGAAACCCGTCTCAGTGAGCCCCGCCTCCTTGCAGCTCTTAATAGTTTAGGTGGCTGATGCTACTCACAGAATAGAATATCTGCTTTGTGAGATTTGTAAGTCAGTCAATAGTAGTCTGCCCTCAGCTTTCACTCCTGCCCCCACACTGGCGTGTGTGTGTGTGTGTGTGTGTGTGTGTGTGTGTGTGTGTGGATGCACACATTATCCTCGAGTGTGATGCGTGGGCCGATGTTCTTCAGCACTACTGATGGAGCTCATCCATAACTGTGACTAAAACCTGGTGTGTTTCATTGTGTTTCATTAATGGGACACAAGCCCAATATCTTGTGATAATTTTCAGAGATATTTATACTGAATCTTTCGTTACAGCATGAAATGAGTGAGGGCGTCAGTAGACTAATGAAAGCGATGCAGACAGCAACCGTATGCCATAGAGAATGGGAAACAAACGTCCAAAAGTACGAGATATTTATACATTTTCCAGGTGGAAGGCAGTATTTATTGTGGATAATTTTTTCATATTGTATGACTTTTAAAATGATAGTAATATAATTGCATATTTTGTATTGCTTTTACACTCTCATTTAAGACAAGGAAATTCCAGCTGGACATACCTTTTCTCTTTCAGTGACGTCTCTCCCTGACAGACAGATGCAGGTCAGCTCTGTCATCAGGTGCAAAATGGAAGTAGAATGATTTTAGGGTTGGCCCTACGTCAGGTTGACACCAAATATGAGTGAGCGCTCTAGTTCGTGGCCAGAATGAACACCAGGAAAGGGCAGTGAATATTGGAAGACATTGAAAAGACAAAAAGTCAGCATGTTATGCTTAAGAGCCTCACCAGAATCAGTGATGACACGTCAGGTGCTTCGTCTTTAGCAGCCAATAAAAAAAACACCTCGTGTGACTCTTCACTGATTGGGATGAAGTAAGATGGCGAATATGCTTGAAGGTTTCAAGTTTTATCATGATGCAGTTTCAAAAAGGTGCAGGATTTAAAAAAGAAGAAGAAGCAATTACCCTGACTATGTTTATCATATGAAGACTTGTATACAGAGTTTATAGACTTGCAGCTAGGTGAGCTGAATCTCTCTGATGACCCGACTCCACCCACTAGACTCCAGGAGGGAGAGGTTTGCTTGGAGACAGTTGTCACAGCAATTGATCACGATCACAACACTTGGAATTTAACAACATACATTGTGCACTATTGTGACTGGTCAGTTTTTTGATTTTTTTTCCTGTCCCTTTGTCTGCAGACTTGAAGAAGACATGAACATGAGCGATAACTCAAGAAATCAAGATGATTGAGATATACCTATGTTGCATTGATTATCGTTTTATATGAGATTACTATTCATTCTTGTGCATTCCTGATAATAAATGTACATAAATATCCTTTTCCATTCATTTATGATTCATGATAATTCATGCACCCATATCATAAAATATCACCAGTTGTTTTGTGTCTTATCCTCTTTGTTTTATTCATTTAGTTTATAATTGCTGATATATTGTCCCAGTGTCTCCTTCAAATAGCTTTCTGCAACATGACAATGAAAGACAAACTTGTAGAACTCCTTTTAGGTAACAATAGAACTACATGAATAATAAAAAAGAATACGTCTTTGAAACGTCGATTCTGATTGGCTGAACTGAATTCTGAATTTTCCTTAAAACTGCACAGCCATGACTATGTAATTTCAATAATTAATTCATGTATTACTGTAAATTGCCAGTAATGGGCAACAGGAACCTGCAAATGTCACAATATGTAATTCATTTAATAGTACCAGAAAGCATACAACCACATAGACAAAATAAACATTTCGTAGTCGACGTTATTTTTACCCAACACATAAAAAACCTATAATATGTTACATAAGCGAGCGGCTGAGAGGCTCATTGGTTGCCTTGCGGAGAGCTGATTTCTTTCTGCCTCTGTGGGAAAGTCTGGTGTGAGGAGAGGAGGAATCTGTCCTTGGGAGGCAGAGATTTAGACCTTCTTCTTTCTTTTTTTTGAGACGGTAACATATTTTCGTCACGATTCATTTCGTGTCAGCCGAGGGGCTCGTGTGTGACGGCAGTGCACACTCACAGTTTGAACCCTTTTTTAACTTATTCTCCGGTAACCCCCCCCCCCCGGGATTACGCAAAATGACTTTTTCCACAGCGCGCACGAGGATAAGAATTTCAGTCTGCGAGTCCCAATGCTGAGAGATGCCAAGCGAGTCCGAGAGAAGTAGAGGAGAATACCCGTTTTCTGGTGTGGACTTTTGTGTTCCAGACGTTTTTTTTGTTCTGTGGGTGACACTTTACATTTTCTGGAGTAGTCTTACCCAGAGATTTTAAAACCAGAGAGCAGGTATGACCGCAGTGTCTTGCACGAGGACTTCTTCTTCTAAGCGGGGCGCCCTGGTTGCTGGGTTGGTGGACACAAGGACTCCTGCTGGGATCAAACCTGCAACCTTTTAGTCGCAGCAGAGACCTTCCAGCCAACGGACGTCTCTGCCCATCCCTGAATCCTCGCTCCAAAACAACCTGTGTCTGATTCACTGTATGGATTGCTGTACGTTTCACCTGGCGCAAATCCATTTAACAATCCATTTAACTTTTCTACACTTCATTTGGTGATACCAAACCTCCTTTCGTCTGTATGGCAGCCATGTATCTGGTGGCTTAGTGTTATTCATTTATTTTTGACACGTTTCTATACACATTTCTACACTTTGAAGAGTTGTAGCGCAAATCTCGTCGGCTCTCATGGGACTGAGGCATTCGTCGCGTTGTTTGCTGCTTCGGCGGAAGATGGCGGAGGCGGACAGCTCGGAGGTAGGGACCTTGTGGTGTCCTGCACCCGGCAATAGCGGGACCGGGACAATGTCGTCATGCTTATTTGTATGGTGACAACACATTTGACTTGAATGTAATGCATGCTTCTTTGTTTTTCTTATTATTTTCTTCCCGTCATCGTAACCGCTTTGGAATCGATGTTGCGCTATGATGGCGCGCAAGCGAAGCAAAGTGCATTTTCTCAGTGTCTTGCAGATGTTGTGGGTAATCTGAGTAGATCGCTGTAATTGCAATAGTAGCGATAATGCACGCAGACGGGTTGTAGTCGGTGTTAAATGGTCAGCCTGAGATGTATGGACGTATTGAACGGGGCCGTGGCCGCTGTCCTTGGTGCTGAAATGGAACCTGCATCTTTGACCGGCTCTTCCCTGAGTCTCCACGTCTGTATAATGTCGAAGACTATATGTGAATTATTGACAGCTTATTATAGGAATCCTTTGTGGCTTGCAATTCATCTGCTAGCCCATAATATATTCAGGTCCACTGCATATACAATCCTCAAACCCTATGCTGGTTCTCTCATTCTTGTCTGTAAGTTATAATGCAAATTCTCCCCCTTTCCCTCCTTCTTTCTTCCCCTTAAACAGCGGCAGCAGCCTGTTACGTCCCCCCTCTCTCAGTCTGCCCAGCCCTCCCCACTGCCTAAACCAGTGCCTACTACCCGCCATGTGCCCTGCATCCCCCATACGCCTCATGTAGCAGCCCTGGCCAGCTGTCCTGGTCGGGGCAAGATTTCCAAGTTCATCAGCCCGGAGGAGATGACATCACGGGACTACTACTTCGACTCGTATGCCCACTTTGGCATCCATGAGGTAGGCAGGCCAGGCTGATAAACGGCAGCTTGGTATGTAAGACCGGAGTAAAAGAACAACAGCAGATGTCTAAGCTGATGCTCCTTAAACCGCCACATCATTTCAACCCTGTCGATGTAACGTAAACGATTGTAAAGTAACGGCAAAGAAGCCAAGTTTCATTCCTCCAGCGCTTTCAAACACGAGTTTAAACAAAGTATGAAACCAAGCCATCAAAAACATGATGATTCCAACAACTCTCAGAAGCCAATTGTTTAAAGCTCCTAGCACTTCTGGTAAAAAAAAATCAGTCAATACTTACTACACATCAAAATGTAACTTAATGATGCCCCCAAAGTAAACTCCAAATAAAAACCTGTGAGGCATCTGTCCGCCTACGAGCTCGGGGAGAAAAATAAATAAAAGAGAGTGGATGGTGTCTCACAGCTGACAAAAGAGGAGGCTTTTCCATTACCAGCTAGCACTAAAGAAACCAGATATGTGATAATAGTCCATGTTCAGTATTCCATCAATGAAAAGAATCTCTGTCTTTCTTTGACAGAAAGTGAACATCTAAGTATATATATATATATATATATATATATATATATAGCTATACCCTATACCTAATGACCTTGATCTGTGAGTGGTGGTGGGAAGGTTTGGGGACATATAGACCTTTTTTTAAATGGTGTCCACATTTAGCATGTGGGACAGGTTTTTGTCTGCTTGCAGACAAAGAGTGTGCCCTGATTAGAGGAGTGCAAAGCGAGAAAGACCAGAAAGCGGCATGAGTGAATGGGCTCAGGGAGATGGATATCAGGCCATCCCCAAAGGCTTTGTGTTTTACTCTATTTCAAGAAGCTCTGACATTGTCACTGAGGCTTTTGGCCTACATACTGCCTTATCTACCTCATTACACAAGAACATGTGTACACATTTGTATGTTCATTAAACAATATTCTATGTATTATGTATTCCTTTGGGGATTTTATGAATCCCACTATTCTTCAGGTACACCGGTTCAGTATGGAAGTGGTTTGCATGTTATTCTCGAATGCAAATCATTATGTACCACGGCTATGAGCTCTCGGTTTTTAATCTCTTTAATTCAAACAGGAGATGCTGAAGGACGAGGTGCGGACGCTGACCTACCGGAACGCCATGTACCACAACAAGCACGTGTTCAAAGACAAAATCGTCCTGGATGTCGGCAGCGGCACGGGGATCCTCTGTATGTTTGCCGCCAACGCCGGCGCCAAACACGTGTATGGGGTGAGGCGGATGGATGCACCTTTTAGCCACGAACAGATACAGTTTCTAATCTTCATTAGTATCATCCAACTGTTTCCGCTAATAAATATTAATGAGAGAATGAGAGAATGAGAGAGAGAGAGAGAGAGAGAGAGAGAGAGAGAGAGAGAGAGGATCCGCACACCTTTTCAGTGCCCAAATTGATATCATATCTGGCTCTGCTGTCACATTATGTGTCATCCGTGGCCTTTCCTTCTCCATATAAAACGAACTAATTCCTCGTTAGGGCCAGCTCCTTGTGTTCTGTTGAGAAATATCTTTCAGACAGTCTTACACAAAGAGAATAAGAGACATCTGGCTCCCCTCGTCAGACGTTATACTTTGCCGGCAGCGTCTCCCACAGTAATGTATAATGCATATACTGTATTACACTTATGGATGGGAGAGCAAAATGATGTATTAGTTTCCATGGTGCACCGGCTCTGAGGCGAGTGATCAGGGGCGTTAGTGTTTGGATGGATTTGAAGGGTTTGATTAAATTTGTCCTTTTGATATTACCTCAAAGGTTAACCGACTGTATGTAGGAAGTGAAAATGGTATCTAACACCATGGCAGGCCAAGTCCAATGGCGAGGAAATGTTTTTTTTTTCAACTAAGGAGCATATTACTTATGAATTATTAAAATTATGAAAAGTTACCAGAAGATAATGTAGATATTGCCACACACATGCAACAGTGTTCTTGTTCAGAAGACACCACCTCTGTGGTTTTGCCCTTGTGCCTATACAGATTGAATGTTCAAGCATATCCGAATATTCTGAGAAGATTATCAAGTCAAATCACCTACACAATGGTGAGTAGAAGTGGTTTCTCATTACTGCTCTATTTGTCATACCCGTCTGTCGGAATGCAGAACAGCCCGATGGCATCTGGATTAGATGCGACGTGAACAATCGGTATATTTCACATCATTAACGTCACACTCGACAACGTTAGTCACAGTTCTGATGGTTAACTGGCAGCTCGCCTCTGATGTCAAATAACCTGCCATCAATCAGAATTCCCTCAGTGTTGGTGATTCCTATTGTTAAGTGTCACCCTTAGCTTCACATTGTTTTGTTTCATCTTTTTTATTTACATCTCAGGTATTTTAAGATGATGGCCTTACTAAGGCATACAAGTGTCAATAGTGTTTTTCGTTTTTTAAATCTATCTCCTAGTTTCTCCATGGGTCAAAAAGAAAACAAGACAAATTCATGCATGAAGCACAGACGCATGCGTTGAGCGTAGTAATTAAAGCCATACTAATTTACAGAAATCCCAACGCATAAAAAAACAATGTCATCTGAGAATAGAGCTATTGTCCTGCATTAATGTTACGACGATGCCGTGCGGTAATTTGTTGCCTGCTGTACACCTCGCAGTCATTACCATCTTCAAGGGCAAGGTGGAGGAGGTGGAGCTGCCCGTGGAGAAGGTGGACATCATCATCTCGGAGTGGATGGGCTATTGCCTCTTCTACGAGTCCATGCTCAACACTGTCATCTTCGCCCGGGACAAGTGGCTGGTATGATAGTGCTGCTGGAGGCTTTAGGGACGGCTGGGTTTAGTGTGTGTGTGCGTGAGTGTGTGTGTGTGTGTGTGTGTGTGTGTGTAGCTGGTTGGACGAGTAAGGCTTTGGACACATAAACACACCAGACAATGATGAAGTAGAGGATTTACTGTACGCTTGTGTGCATGTGTATGCTGAGGTCAAATGTGAATGATCTGCTATTACCTCAGTAGTTGCCTGCAGGCTTTAAACTCCGCACATGTCAACGTATACTACATGGCAGGTGTGCGAACAGGAAAGGTGATGGATGGCCTCTGTGTGTGTGCACGTGTGTGTGTGCGTGTGTGTGTGTGCATTAATACCAGAAGCTTTTCTTGAATTCAGAAACCTGGAGGCCTGATGTTCCCTGACAGAGCAACTCTCTACGTGGTAGCCATTGAAGACAGGCAGTACAAAGACTTCAAGATACATTGTGAGTGATAATGGAAGATTTGTGTTTCTCTCTCTCTCTCCCTCTAAGCTGTGCAGTGCATTATTAATGGCCGCTGTGCAGATGAAGTCAAATTGTATGTTTCCACTTCCTAATAAGCCGTTCTTTTTAAGAGCTGGAGCTAAACGATTTGGAAAAAATCTGTTTGGCTGATATATTACGACAGACTGCGAGAATGAGTGAGTCATTAATAAAAGGCCATGTGGTTGTCACATTTTAATGAGCTATCAGGTCAGCAGTTATTAAAAATAAAGAGTTTCAACTGCAGAGTAACCCATCTGCAGTCCATTGATAAATGGATCTTGGTCAGCAGACATCAACTTACTTATTTGGAAAACTTCTACAAGTGGTCCAAATGTCTAGTTAGCTAGCAGAGTTAGAGTTACAACAGCTAAAAGGATTTTTCCCTACCCGGCAACTCAAATCATACATACAAGTGGCCATGGATGGGCTACTAAACGGGCCTACCGGGCACATGCCCAGGGGCCCAAAGTGTCAGGGGCCTATCTGGCCTTCACCTACAAAATGTACTCAAAGAAACGTAAAATGACTCCAAAGAGACCAAGACAACTACAAAGAGACACAAAACGACCACAAAGAGACACAAAACAACAAAATGCTAAACAATTATAAAGTCTGTGTGTCTTGCTCCTACATGCGAGAGGTGGTGGGGGCTTTGGCATGTCTGTGCCCAGGGGCCCATTGTCTCACATTGTGTCATCGCAAATGTCACTGATCGATAAACTAATAAAAAGTACATATTAACTATTAACAAAAGCATTATTTCCAACATAGAAACCCCGGTGTAACATTATAAAGTAGAAGCGTTATTTACACCAGCGAGGTGCCTTGATCCTGCAGTACATTCTGTGCTCTAAACTCACTTTATGTGTTCAAATATCTATCACAGCAAGAGTGATGAGCTTAACATTCTGATCCAGATCAAAGCACCAATAATAAAGGTACCATTCACACTTGCACTAAGGCATCGGATCCGGGTTAATAACTCCTGCTGAGTTTCCTTTTACTGCACAGGTGGTCTTCTCTGTTCTATTACATCTACGTGCACATAAAGGTTCACGCTTTCACATAAATCCCAGAAGAATTCAGTGTACCCAAACCCTTTGCGTTCTTATTTTTAGTTTCGGTCTGCGTCGGTGGCATATTCCACCTTCTCCTCGCTCAGACTTAGCGTTTGGCCCTCTGACAAGGCAAGGTGGAGTGGAGGGACAGAGGGAAAGGGGGAGGGAAAGCCTGCTCGGTGTGTTTGCAGCCCAAATTATAATATATAAAAAAGCCAGCCAGACATGGTGGAGGAGGCGGAGGAGTCCGGAGTCTATTTCCAGAGGGCCATGTCTTTCTCCACATAGAGACTGGATAGACAGAAAGGCAGCGTGAGTGGGGGAAGTTTTTTCCTGGTAGGGTTAAAGTGCTTTGTTATGATATTTTCTCTCCCACATTTGTTTTTTTGTGTGCTGACAGCCTGGCAGGAGCAGAGAGAACAGAGCTTTGCAAGTGGATACAAATTCAGAAAGTAAAGAAATACAGAAAACACATACTCTTCGCATGTGTTACTCATATGGGTGCTGTTTCCGTTTGTGTATGCACAGGGTGGGAAAACGTGTACGGGTTCGACATGAGCTGCATTCGCAATGTGGCCATCAGAGAGCCTCTGGTGGATGTGGTAGATCCCAAGCAGGTGGTGACTAACGCCTGCCTCCTAAAGGTTAGTCTACGTCTTTGTGTACGAATACATGCACGGTGAAGAACGTACCTCATGCAATAGTTTTTCCATGCCATATTGTATTTTTAAAAGCCTGCGTGTTTGAGGCAAACACGCAAGGTTTTTCATCTTTTGTGTTTTGCTACCAACTACATGCATCCTAAAAGAAATCCGAGACAGCGATCAATACCCAAGTCTGGCGAGGCTATTTTCTCGTACACAATAGAGGTTTCTGGGGAGCTTCCCCTGTGTTTCCATGCTTGTCTTATATCTCATAAATGAACAGAGGATAAGAGCACTCAGGGAGGTGATAGCTTTTTTTTGTTTACCCTGTCTACCTTTCATATCATTGCTTTCCCTCTTTCACTGTTCCTTCTCTCTGATTGATATCTTTTCTATTGTTATTATTTTGAGTTACCCATATCTTTTAATCCTCTCTCTCTTTTATTTTTTTGGTTCCATATCAATTTGTAGTCACATCTCTCACTCTTCCCTTCCTAATCACTTCTTCTTGCTCTTCATCTACCGTCACATTCTCTTGAATTAAGCAATGACATGCCTCAGTAGTTTGAGTGAATAAGGGGGGGGGGGGGTCTCACTCTGTCTCTCCCTCTGTGCGATGGTGAAATGTCACACAAAAGCAGGCATTGAGTCACCAGGCGGAATGAAATGGACTCGTATAGGCACCCACCATCCTTTTGTGTTCAAAAAGGTGATTTATGCGTCAGGTTGGAGGGGGGTTACTAGTTAAATAGTGATATGCGGTCTGAAAATTTCTGTTTCACGTGTATGTATTCGCTTATTCACACCTTCCCGCTGCCAGACACTTCACCCCATCTTAATTCAAACTGCCACTCATTCCTCACACGCTAAAAATTACAAAATCGCTCCCGGGGACTTCTTTTTTTTTTTTCTCTCTCTCTTCCCACAATTTGCTGTATATGACACTGGCCTGGCATCATTGGAAAGGACAGAGGTGTTAAATCACAATCTGCCATGCCGACGCCACATGGCCGAGCGATTCATAGGCCGAGGCGCGAGATGAACAGGTTGCAGTGTAAAATCCTCCCTCCCCCGTCCTCTTCCACACAACATCATCCACAGTGCATGCATGACCGTCTCCACTCCTATTTTGGAACCGCAGTGATGCCTGCCAGGTAACAAAATGTGATATTTAAATTGGTGGCCATATTCATGAGGCACTGCTTGATATAGACACAAGCGTACACACACGGACACACACAAACACACACACAGCCTCCCTCCCTTGTAGACTTGAGGGAGGACACCCACACAGCATGTGTACTGTGAACAGGCTTCGTTTGCCAGCCGTGATTCAACCTGTGGGCTTTCTCACACAAACGCTCACACATGCACAATAATCATGGGGAATAATCAAGCAAGGATTGACATACATGTACTGCATGTGTGTGAGAGATGGTGAGAGTGTGTGTGTGTGTGTGTGTGTGTGTGTGTGTGGGAGGGGGGGGGTGACGACTTGTGCGTGTCTGTGCTTGCACACGCTGTTTTACTATGACATGATATGTCATGAATTGAAAAAAGCACAGCTACGTATCTCTTGAAAGACGTCCTTGCAAAAATAAAGAGGAGTAAATAATCGTTTGCCTTTCTGTGCAGGAAGTGGACATCTACACTGTGAAGCCAGAGGACCTATCCTTCACCTCAGCCTTCTGTCTGCAGATCCAGCGCAACGATTACGTCCATGCACTGGTCACCTATTTCAACATTGAGTTCACCAAGTGTCACAAGAAGACTGGCTTCTCCACTGGTGAGTAGTGTGTGTGTGTTCACCCATGACCCGTAAAAAACGTACTCCGGCTAGTTGTCTACTTTATATCACACAAATAATCAAATATGGACAGGTTTTATGCAGCTCCACATAATGTGAATGGTAAAACTTTCCACAAAAAGACGAGGGTTAATGACATTTAAAGGATGCTCTGGCGCCCTGTGTTTGCACTGAGCACTTCTGGTAACGTGGCGTCGAGGACGCCCGTTATAGAGAGAGTTGCTATAAGCTGTTATGTAAGCTTATGTGAATACGTTCATGCATCCATTGCTTACATAATGTTGCGTAGAGGAGGTTCTATGTTCGGCTGAGTCTGTTGGGCCTGAGGCTGAGCATCACTGAAGGAGTTCAGCCTCTGTATTTCTCCCACTTGGTGAGCCAGTTTCAGGTGCTTTTGCTGTCAATTTTCCTCCATGTTAACATGCCCAGGGGAGCCAAGTGTCCCTTGGAACGGTTTTGTTATTTATATATGTTCTCACGCTCACCCTTTACTCCGTTCGTCTTTAACCTCCGTACACCTTTTTCCCCTGTTCCCTCATGTACACAATGTTCCTTCTGTCCTCTATCTCAGCTCCAGATGCTGCCAGCACACACTGGAAGCAGACAGTGTTTTACTTAGAGGACTACTTAACTGTCAAGAAGGGAGAGGAGATCTTTGGCAGTATTGCTGTGAGGCCGAATGAGAAGAATGTGGTAAGACTCGTAAAATAAAGACAAAATAGATTTGAATTTCTGGCAGAGAGCTAGTTTTATGTCACAGCTTCATCTGGATTTTTAACTTGACTAGTAGCTACAGCATAAATGTAGCCGAGTAGAAGGTACAATATTAAATTTCAAATTCCACCACTGCATTTTTAATCTGTGTGAAGATTTCGTTTTGGTTACCTTTTATAGCAAATGGATTTTTTTTTTGTCAGAAATGTACTTAATTCATTCATTTAAAATCGTGTCATCGTCTGCAGCGTGACCTGGAGTTCACTATGGAGCTCGACTTTAAAGGGCAACTATGTGAGGCCGCCATCTCCCACGACTACAAAATGCGTTAGGCGCAACAACAACCGACCAACTACCCTCAGCCCCTCTCGACACACTCCCGAGTATGGGGGACGGCGCAGCCTCTCCAACAGGCATTCCAGTTGGCCAGCGAGGGAGCGACCGGACACATCTGATTGGATGCCATATCATGCCAGCACCCCAAGTTGATGTCATCAGAAAAGGCAAATATCGATCAGCAATAGTGCTATCACCTGTACCAGCTTGATCGACTCGGGCACATCGTTGAATGTAACATCCTAAATGAACTTGATTTCTTTCTTTATTTTTCTGTCACTAATTTCTGGAAATGATGCTACATTTTGAGTATAAATGAGTCTTTGTATCGTTAGTGCAGCTAATTGAAAAGCATTGATCTGCGTGATGTCGAGAGGGTCACAGCACAGTCGTCATCTGATTTCCCTTTAGTCATTTGTTAAGATTTAATAGGCACTGTGTAATTGTTTAGAGGGTGCAGTGATTAATTGTGTTTTATTTGTTATTCATCATTTGCCAATTTCTTTTGCTTCATTGATTTCAGAAAGGTGAGAAATGTAATTTTTAAATTTCTTTAATTGGGGATAATTCAGAACAAACGTACTTTGGTGCCAGAATAAAACAGAGCAACGCCTCAGAACAGCAACAAACAGATGCAATATGTCATGTAACACTTTGTTTTGATCGGACAAAGAATATGAAAAGAAAAGAGATGAACAACGATGATGAATAAAATGTCAAAGAATCAAATTGTTCTCTCATGATTTTCATTTAAACAGCTATTTGAATGAATTTCAAATAATTTAGTTCAGTTGAAGCTTACATATAAAGTATGACTACATCAACATACACAAGACAAATACAAAGAAATCAAGACTTTTAAGCTAGCATTCATTCATGAAAAAACTACAGTTTATTTATGACTTCTCTATCGAAAGTAATTAAAATACAGAATATGTTTCTATTTTTAAATCCTATAGACAGCACTGTTGTGATTTGGCAACACAGCGTTATGTACAGGGAATGGGGCAGCACCTTATTTTTTACTTCAGATGAGCTCTTCCTCTGAGCCTCATCGTTCAAACTTGACAGAACTACACAGTCCTTGGTGTGGACTTCCAACATGTTGTGCATGTGTGAGTCAAAAAGAAGGCCGCTTGTTAAAAGACACATTCTCTGATAAAGTCAAAGAATGGTTTCATCGTTGTCTTATGACGCTGCAAAAAGTGATCTAGAACTTAGTAAATTGAGTTTACACTTCACTTGCAGCAGGCTTTCTTCTTTAAGGGCGGAGCACTCAGAATGACTGTTGTGTCTCTCACCCTGTCCTCCTGCTCCATTAGCACTCTGAGTGAAGACAGAGACACAGAGAGCACACTGCATGAGCCACCGACACTGTACACACACACACACACACACACACACACATCCATTTCCTCACAAAAGGTTGCAAGGACAAAGAGCCGTCAGTAATTTAATTATGCATCTGATGACTGGTGCGCAGGGAGTCTGTACGGTGTGTTCCTAGACAGCTATTGTTGTTTGACACCCTTATTAGATTCCCAGCTGTGATCTCACCTGGCCAGGTGTGTGAGGGACTCTGTCACATTCTTGGCAGTGTAGGCGCTGACCTCAAAGAACATCACCTTGTTTTCCTACACAGGGTTCGAAACAGAATTTAAATTTTGAGCGAGCATTTAAAATGAAACTATCCACGAGCTTTGAATAAAACTCACATCAGCCAGCTGCTCAGCTTCTTTGAATGACACCGCCCTCTTTCCATCCATGTCCATTTTGTTGCCCAAAATGAGGATGGGGATCCCTATTCCTGCTGCTTCCTGAAAACGACAAGTCCAGTGATTGTCATAATAGACATTTTTCCATGTCACAGTAGGAAAACAATGTTCAACATGCAACTACAAATGCTATAAACCCTATAAATACCAAAAAGCATCAATTCAAATAAAATCTGTGGAATCTTCCAACTCTACACATGAGAAAAGCACGCGCTGCAGAAGACTTCCTCGGGTCAAAGGTCAGACCTGGACATTGCTGAGCCAGGGTTGCACGGCCCTGAAGCTCTCCTTCACGGTGACGTCGTACATCACCACCACACCGTCGGCCTTGCGAAAGAACTGCTTGGTTATGCTGTGGTACCTGTGTCAATGACAGAGATTAACACTACACTGTACACACCTGCTAGTATTATATGATTCGAGTACACAATACTACTACTGTATCGTTGTATTGTTAAGATATCTTTAAAAGTGTAAGAAAAGTGATTTCCTTCAGTTAATTCATCCATTAAATATACTTCATAACAGGACACAGAAATCCACATTAATAGTGTATATATTTCAAAATATCCTACTTTTAAATACTTCTACACTAGTATGTGTTGCCTGGCAATGTATTTAGGGACAAATGTACACTTGTAGTAGTAATGCTTATTAGCATACTTATTTTAAGCTTAGTACAGTGAAGCACTACAAGAGGAACACCGAAATGATATTCTTAAAATGTATTTATTTGTACACTTAAAGTACAGACAATACGTAATGCATCCAAAAAAAACTGTCTAGACATTATATAATTTATACTAGGTCTTAGGGTGTGTTGCAGTTGGTAAATTATAATAATGTCAATACTACGTCTATTAATTATATGTTGATTTTACGAATCCAAGTTATGGTTTGAATGAAAATATATTCACAAGCTTTTGTTTTGTATGTAAAACTAAACAGAAACTCACCTCTCTTGACCTGCCGTGTCCCAAAGCTGCATGGCCACCTGCATATTGTCCAGGCTCAGTGTCTTCACACTGTAGTCAACACCTGAACAGCACACAAAGATCAATATCATTTAACCAGGATACAGACGGACAAAAGCGACCACTAGGGGGGTCCGGCGAGGTGTGATACCGACTGTGCCTCATTCCCGAGGAGGGGGGAGGGGGGGGCAAGATAACAAGGCTCAAGTGAGGATTGAGAAAGATGAAAGCGAGGAGAACAATTCATCAGATGTGACATAATCCGCAGTACAATGTGTGCCAGGACAGATGGGCAGTGTGACTTCACAAGCCCTCTCATGTGATGCTAAGTCACGCTCCGATCTTCTGTGTTAACATCCACAAACACATGCAACACAATACCATCGCGATGTTTCTCTTCTCACCCACAGTAGCTGTTGTGGTAGGGTGGAAACGGCCCTCACAGAAGGAGTGTAGCAGGGACGTCTTGCCTACACTCGAGTTTCCAACCAGGACCACTTTGAACAGGCGGTCCGGGGCAAACAGCGCTCCTTCTTTTGTCCTCTGAAGCAGATAAAACACGGGCAAAAGCAGAGAGACAGAAAAAGAATGTTTATCTGGTTCATTACCTCTTCAGGTAATAACACATTTACGTTAGGATCAAAACATATTTGGAGCTCCAAAGATGTGGACATACTTGCTGGGTCTCCTTCCCGACAGGCTGTCCACGAGGAGACATGGGCGTCTTTTTCGCGTGGGTAGAGCGGGATTTCCTTGCTGGAGGAGCTTCTGCCGACACGGGGACGTAACTAGAGGGTGGGTTGCTGGACAGGTCTGCCGCCAAGACGACACTTGTTTCAAAGTCACTCTGAGCTCCCTCTTCCTCCTCATCGTCATCCAGCTCGTCTTCCTCCTCACTGAGCTGGTGCAGTAAAAGTTGAGGCCCCCCATGGAGCAGGTGGGGCAGGTGGTCCTCCTCAATGGAGATGACCCGACGGAGGGGCCACCCATCTGGAGGGGCGTCCAGGACCTCCTCTTCCGCCTTCTTCTTAATTTCCACTTTCTTCGCTCTGTCTCTGTCTCTCGCCGTCACCCTCTTAGCGGCGGCCATCTTTCCGGGGGATTTCTTGGCCTTTGGCCTCACATCGTGCACTTTGGGTGGAGCGGGGTTGGCGTAACCGTTGGCTAAGCCAGAGTTTTTCTTCGCAGCGGGGCGTTGTTGACATGCGGGGGCGCCAACGGTGGCGGTGGAGGAAGAGGGGGCGGCAACGGGGGTGTCATCCTCACTACAGGAAGAGGAAGCAACAAACACGATATGAAGGTGCTCTATAGGCAGGGCCTCCAGAGACTGGTAGGACCCATCCACCAACAGTGGGGCTCTTTAAGAAACAGAGGAGAAACAGAGGATATACCGGGTCAATTCACTCGGCTGAGATGGAAATCTAGAGGCCAAAGCACTCAAAGGTTTCTGATTTTAGTCTCATCTAAACAAAAAAAGTTAATTCAGTGGATTATAGAATCAGATATCCTCTGTTTTTCCTCCTTTGATACATGATTTTGAAATCAAACTGAGGCGGACATTCTTCTTTGTCACACAGGAAACACTCTGACAGATGATTTGTGTTCAGGAGTGTTTGGAAGATAAATGAATCACCTTTTCGCTGGCTGGCTGGTGTCATCAAATATATTGGCAAGGCCCGTTCTCTGCTTCTGCTTCTTTCTGAGTGAGGTCCGGGGCTTGTTTAAACAAAGGGCGTGTATGTTAGTGTTACAGAGGTATTTGTTATCAATCAGGATGACGCCACGATAGATGCTGTGCAGTTTCATGAAAACGTATACTCACTACGCCGCAGCATATGTCCCGTTCGTCTTTTAAATGCTTGTTCATCTCTCTGGGGAGATTGAAAAGAGAAATGAATGAGAAAGATGGAATCTGCTGTGGAAAAGGATGCACAGGTTCGATATGAGCTCATGGGATATCATACCTGAGGAGGTCGAGCTGCTTCATGAGACTTTGCTTCTCTCTCTGCAGTCCCTCAGTTACTCTGTACATTTCCCTGAAACAAGACAAACTCAATATTCAGAAGACGAACAAGTGAGTATGTGTGTTTGTAGTCTTAGAGCCGAGACACTCTTCAATGATTCTTCATACAAACAATAATTAAAGCACGTGTAATAGGCGCGAGTACCCACATCTCTTTCTCCTGCTGCAGACGGGCGGCCTGCTCCTGCAGCATGGCCAGCTGTTCCTGGGCCAGCCCCAGGTCCTGGCTGGTGCCGTCCAGTGCTCGGGACAGCTCGTCGTTGGTCATCTTCAGCTTGACATTCTCCACGTGGCTCTCCTGCTTCTCACTGTTCAGCTCGAGGCACTGGAGTTCTAACTGGGAGAGGGAGAGATTCGCAGGAATGAAACGCACTAATGCCGGCTGAGTGTGCTTGAAGTATGTGTACAGTGGAAAGGGAGCTGTGTGGCTGCTGCTTGAACCCCTCCCTACAACAGAGGGAAGGATTAATACCATCTACATGCTTCAAATGTTTCAGCAGTTTGAATTTACTTTTATTTTCCACCTCAGTGCAGTAATAGTATCTAACCTTCGTTGTCTTACCGGAGTTGCACCAAGCCCTTCTTGACTAAATATAGGGGCAATCATTTAAAAGGAATGTTTGATATCTAGAAGTTGTGTGACGGGACGTTGTTTATTTAATGTGAGTGTTGAACATATACACGCACCCGTTTCTGCTTCTGGAATAGATGCTCCAGCTCTTTCTCCTTGGAGAACAGTTGATGCTCCAGGTCGTGGCTGTGCACCTGAACACGCTCAGCGTCCTGCACGGCCAGAAGAAGAAAAGGTCAAATAGTTCAGGAGTAGGCACATGATTAAGATCCCTTCCAGACATACACATATTCTGCACAGTAAAGGTCAAACATCCAAGCGAAGGAACAATAAACAAAAGACATTTATGACTGGAGGGGAACTTTAAACATTTGGCCAAAACAACAGAAATGTGTTGCAGTTATTTGGTTGCTACAAGAGGACTTGCATTGATAGGTTTCGTGTCTGCGTTTGAGCTCTTGCACCTTTAGTATCAGCCGGTCTTTCTCGTTTTTGATCTGCGCCTCCATCTCTTCGTATAAATAGCGGATCTCGCTGTCGTGTGTTGCAGCCTTCCTGCACAGAGGGACAGCAGAGACATTACATTTCAGGTTAATGGGGGAGCTGATGAAAGACACGCAGCGTGACATGATATAATATTAAAGGAACAGAACCGCATTGTTGTCTAGGTTGAGCTCAAAGCCGTGTCTTTAATTGCATGTAAATACTTGAGCACACGCAGCAACAGAGCTTCCTTTTCAAAAGAATACCGAGTGGTATTTACATTCCCTCTGACAATTGTTAAGACCCAAACAGCCAATTAGTAAAGTCTAGAGGAATAATAGCTGGTACAAAGTACCATGCAGTGCCATGGGAGAACTTGCGTATGTTTTACAAACAGCTTAAATCACAGATACCACTGGAACAAAATGAACCCGAACAATTTAATTAAAAGTATTCAAAACTTATATCTTAAATATCGTGAGCTAATGCCACAAACTTTCATATGCATTCACTACTGCACACACAAACACTGTAACTGATATAATTAGAATAATAATATTATTATTCATTCATCCATTATTTACTCATTTTTTTCTTTCTACCGACTTGTCCTTTTATTATTTATATTAATATTACTTTTGTTATTATTATCTCTGACAGGAGAATTATGCGATCGGTCTGTGAACAGAGACACCTGCAAATTTGGCAGTTTGCTCTGCATATCAAACAATTAAATATATTGACCAAGATATATTATACTTCTTATTGCTTTTGGTGTCCCTTCAGGCACAGTGTTAATGGATTTTTTTGCAAGAGCAGAAGGTGGTCTGACTTCAGAGCGGGCCTCCAGATTACTGGTCATTTGACACGGATAAAGAGGTCGTTCTACAGACAATTACAGGGAAATCCATGCAAACACGCACAGGCTGCGTCACACACAAACACAGATTATTTAGGTGTCTAATGAGAACATTTGCTTTAAATGGTACATGAAGTACGGTACTTAAACACTTTAAGTGTGGGAACCAATTGAGAAATGTGGTATTTTAATCCAGAATCTACTCTCGCTTTTCACACCTCTTTTTCACTTTACATGTCCCGTCTTTCACACTTAGAGACGCACAAAAATGGAGTAAAACACTACATTTTGAGGGAAAACAGGCTCTTCTTTTAGCCATGAGTGCAACCTCAAGCCGTGTAGTTCTACCTCTGTAGGGCGCTCTCCATCTCCTTCTTCTCCTTGTGGGCGTCTTTGATCTGGTGGGTGACCCTGGCCAGGAACTCCTCGAAATTGGACAGGAGATGAGGCTCATCCCGCCTGAGCTGAGCCCAAAGACTGCGCACCTCGCCTGGACTGGAGAGAGAGGGAGGAGGAGGAGGAGACACAAAGAGGGAGATTAGTCAAATTAAAGCACACCTCAGGGTTTCAAGTATGGATTGTGGCTGTCACACAGCGTGTATTCATGAGCAAAACACACCAAAAAAACAAACACAGAAGGATTTGCAGTGATTACACTCACTCCTCAAACACATTACTGGCCCCGAGGCTTTCCAGCAGCATACAGAAGTGCCCCTCCTCCTCGTCTTCACCGCCTGACAGCTTGGCTTCCCATTGGCTCTGATAAAGTGCTTCTTTGGCCCTAAAGACGGGGCCGGGGGCCTGGCTTTGGTCATCGGCCACAGAGATCCTCCGGCCATGCAGGAACTGACCTGAGATGCACCAACACCAGGAGGCAGCATGGATGTATGAATGGGTGGCAGCAGAATTTTTAGAGTAGCACGTGGACATTAGCTTTGGAAAAAAACACATTCTTCTTCGTGCAAATGAAACGGTGAAGTAAAAAAATGCACCTATGCTTGATTGAAAACACTCAGGGGGGGGGGGGGGGGTTTGCTGCTGCATTTGCAGCCTTACTTGCAAACTTTAGATAGAAGTTGTGTAACTGACATTACTGAGTGAGGTCATTGCCTTTATGACTCTACTCTACTTGTTACGCTACATTTTAGCATGTGTTATTATCCTGTCAACTTTACTTTTACAGCTCGATAAATTACAGTCCAACTAAAGCATTTGTAGACTTCAAACACAAAACAAAAGGAGCAACATGCATATCGTTTTCCATGAAAATATCTGAGTTTTCCTCTTTTGAAGTACTTGACACCGTATTTCATTGTCATTTAAACTTGAGATTTTCAGGCCTCTGACGGCAGTAGACCTACTGAATCCGGAGGAGAATGCCTCCAGCGTGAGGTAACCAGTGTGGTCCGTATCCAGAGAGTCAAACACATCCTCCAGCTCCTCTGCAGACAGAGGCAGCTGTCTGTGGAGCCTCTGCCAAGAAAACACAAACACACGAGGCGTTTAAACTGCTTGTCGTGCTGAGCAGGAACAGGAGTCCTCAGCATATAGAAAACATGTTCATAGACTACGGACGTGTTTAGTGAGGAGTTAGATTAAGACACTTTGAGCAAAATCAATAAATGTCACCTAAAAATTCAGAGCCTTAAATCCGCCATATCCAGCTCTGTATTGCTATAGCTTACCTATCGCTGAATAAACACTGGCACAAAGTGGCTCTTTTATGTGTCGCTGAACAAACAGCAACAAAAGGCCTGATGCTCACAAGGGCCCTGTCCTAATTAACCGACACTGCAGCGTGGATGTTAGCATTTTGAAGAGGCTTGTGTGTATTGTTCCTGCCAGTAAAATGGTGTGTGTGTGTGTGTGTGTGTGTGTGAGAGAGTGAGAGAGAGAGTTAGTTGAGGTGAACCTATCCTCCTAAACCTTTCCATCAATGGTGCTACTCTGCCACTTCACCGGCTGGAGGAGTGTGATGAGTGGGTGAAGTGCTTCTGTAAAAATGGGGATTATAAGATGAAAAACAAAAAGATTTCAGAATCGATTAAAATCGGCAAACATGACGGCGTTTCCCGCCTTGCCATTCACCGAGGTTACATCACGACGGGACACTTGGTTATGCCACAGGGATATGCGTGGCCCCTCGGCCTGTTGTTCTTCTTAGCGGAGGCTTAATGCATTCGCAGAGCATCAGTAGATGTTAAAAGGCAGAATGTAAAACCTTAAACAATGAGTTTAAGGCGACTAAGCAAGAAAAAACCTCTTTAAAGAAAACGTTTGTGCTTTAAAGGAAATATAAAATCAGGCAGAGCTGAAACAATGAATAAATTAACCAATTAGTTGTCAGAATATTCAACTGCAACAGTTTCTCTTTTTTTTTTAAAGAAATGCAAAAATGTGATCCAGCTTCTAAAATGTGCAAAAACGTGTCAGTCATTTTTCACAAACATCTGACCGTTTAAAAGACCAAACCATTAATTATCTAACCAAAAAGGTATTCAGCAGATTTGTCTTTAAGAAAATAAAACTAAATTGCAGCTCTAAGAACATGACATTGATGCCTCTGGGGATAAACTGGACAGCTCAGATCCCTTAAGGTATGCAGACTTAGTCTCCTCAATCCAACTTCAGCGTGATAGAAACACATTAACAGCGCACACACACGTCCTGCTTCTCTAACCCTCATGTCAGTGCGGGATATAAAGCCATTGCCCTCCACATCGCAGGTCTGGAAGAACTCCTTGGTCTTGTCCAGCAGGGCGATTCGCCCCCAGTCTGAGTTCCTCCTCCCTGGGGTCAGTCCGCAGCCGTTCACCCGGCCTTCCTCCATGTCGGGGACTTCTTTTTAAAGGTGCGTGTGTGAGTGGCATGAACTTCAGTTCATTCAGGAGTAGACTCAGACATCAGGCCTCCTCATTGGCCCTGTATCCACTGCTCTGGGGCTCTTACAGTCGCCATGACGACAAAGACAGGAAGTAGCGTCCGGTGATGAGATCACTGATAACTTTGTGGTTTATGAATATACCAAAAATGGTTGCAGGCTCCTGTGAGACAGAGAGAAATAGTATAAATACAGCAGTCAAACTTAACTGAAAAGGTGACTTTTTGAGTGAACTGGTGGTCAAATGCACGGTTACACAAGTGATCAGAACATTAATGCAACAGTACCACACTTCTCACGACGATACAGTACTTCCCCTTTCTAATAAGCCAGCAACAAGCAACTCACAAAAGGCATGTAAACACAGTGTAAAGGATTATCTTAATACCCGGCTGTACAGAACACATGACAGCATAATGCCTGCAAGAGCGCCAGAGCCGTTTCCAAGAGGCCGAGTCACAGCTCAGTTCAGAGCTGTGATGTATGAAACAGTAGTTTCTTGTTTTGTTGCCACAACTTAACCGCAAGACAACTTTTTGATGCGCTGGTCTTGCTTGCATTGTAAAGAGCTGTGCTGTAGTTTGCAGAAATGTAAGACGCAGTCAAGATGTGTCGACTAACCTGTCGTGGTGGAAAGGTTTGTTTTATTTGTTAGTTAGACGTTTGCACCAAACAAAACGTAATGCTTAAAAACTGTAAATTAGTCGTTAAATACATTACACTCCCTTTAGTATCCTCATAGGACTTTTTGAACACACATGCATTGTCTTCAAGCACACACTTCAAGTATGTTAGCCTCTGTAGAATAACATTACTACCAAAAACTCTTCTAAATATGAAGTATGAAGGACACAGAAAGTTTTGGGCCTTTCTTTAAAACAAACACAAAACTTGTGGCAAATTCTCTCTGCTCCAAACCTTCCTACTTTAGCTTTAACACACTTTCTAGTCAACTACAAACAGCATCTTTAAATAAACCAGAAACAGAAGGAAAGCTCTCTTACCGTTTACAAAATGACAAGCACAAGAAACTGAAGCCTTTCTTCTTCTCTCGGTATCAACAGAGCAGTGAGCGCGCTGTGTTTAGGAAGTCTTGCCTCACAGAAGAATGTCAGAGAAGTCATTCTGCAACCATGTGATGTCATGAGGAAGCGGCCGCCCAGCAACCCACCGAGGGAGGAGGTTGCTGGGCGAGCTGGCTTTAAGCGGACTACGTGTGTGCAACAGGTTTAAACATCGCCTGATGACAGCAGGCGTAAGAACAGACCAGCATCTTAAATGTTATTTACAGAGGTTTTATTAATTACAGTGGCATGTTTACAGCTCGGCATTACCAAAGTTAAATCAGAAAATAAAAGATTATAACGTTTAATTCAAGGATTTGTAAATGTTTATGGGTTAATAAACTCTAAACTGGTTTACTGTTGCTAAATTACAGCTTATGTAATGATTATTAGGTTTCATGGTAATAAGCTACAAGTGGGATGTGTCGACCATTTGAAATGAACAGCGAACATGAACATGAAGCTAAAACGTTTGGTGATTAATAAAAGTCTAACATGAGCATGTTTTCCCATCTCTCCGTGTCTTACAACGCCATCTTGTGGTCCGAGTTTAAAATTAGCAATTTAATTGGTTTTTCCGGGGGAAAATAACAGTATTTAATGTGTCTGAAAAGCACAATCCTGATTGTCCTCAGGTTGTTATTTGCAACAGGGTGATTCGATACCACAGTCGAATAAAAGTAAAGGTCCGCTCTCTTAATTCTTCAGTACCAGCTCTGACTTTGGGAGTCATTTCCCGGTTCCTTGGGTGATCTTCTGAAGCAAATAGTCCATTTGGAGGTTCAGATTGGGCTGTCCTTTCTTGGTCTTTCTGCTCAGCATCTGAAACGTCTCCAACTTTTTCTCTTTGTACTTCTGAATGGCTTCGTTTCTCTGCTGGCTGCTTTTCAGATACTCCTGGGATTACACAGGACATGCATTCAAAAGAAAAAGAAACCGGTCAGACTGCAATTAATTCGGAGTCATAGGTAAACGTTAACAAATAAACAATAAAATAAAAAGGTAAATATTTCACCTCTTTCTTCTTTTTCCTTTTTTCTGTGATTGCCTCAAATTCCTCTTTTGTCTTCTGGTAGGACGTCTTCTTCAGCACTTTTTTCCTCATGCGGTTGCTCATTGGAAGGCTGGAAGAGAATATCATTTAGGCAGTATTAATCTGTTTCCCAATCTGCTCAGCACTCCAATTCAAGAAATGTTCATGTTTTGCAATTAAACTGTTCCCTTCATCACAGGTTTAGGTAGTGATTGAACTTCTCTATGTCTTTATACAGTCCCTTAGATCACTTAAAGTCACTCTGAATCTCACAAATTCAGGCTTATGTTTAGGAGATTAGAGTCAAGACATTTTCTCACCCGTCTTTCTCTGCAGCTGCTCTTGTTTCAGGATTCTCAGTGGCAGAATCTGTCCGCTCAGAACTACCAGTAACTTCTGGATCGGGCTCCTCCTCCTCCTCAGCAGCAGCAGCAGCAGTAGCCTCATTCTCACCCCTCTCCTCCTCTTCCTTCTCCTGCCATTTCATTCTCAGTTTACTCCTGTTCAGTCTATTGGTCCAGGCTTCGTTCTTCAGTTTCTTGGCCTCGGCTTCGTATAGGTGCCTGAGGTGTTCCGGGTAGTCCTCCTTGTACATTGCTTTGGACTCTGGGTGTCTCCTCCTCTCCTTCCGCAGCAGCTTGTTGTACTCATGTTTGACCTTTTCTTTCCTCTTTAAAGCAAACCCCTGACCTGAGGACGGAAGACAAAGGCATACCATTGGAAATGAAGTCAACCATATATTTTAATACAGGTTTGCTTGGTGGACCTTTAAATGCTGGATTTATTGAAAGTCTGATATATTTGGCAAAATAAGATTTTAGCTAAGATCAAAGTGTGTCACGTAGAAATGCCATTTTAACTCCCATCATGTATCAAACTGTTGTTCCTCACTACTCACGTTAGTTGTATTTAGCAATAACGTACCTTCCTTAACACTGCCTTCGTATACTTTCTGCTCGGGGACCCATTTCCTCTTCTGCTTGACACCCTGGCCGTTATTGTTTGACTTCTTCCAGTTGCCATCTTTCGCGGTAAACTTCTTAGTCTTCCTTTGTTGATCCGTCGGCGCCATTTGAGTTAAAACTTGCCAGGTAAAGTCAAATGTTTACCACAATCATGCGGGTTCGGGTCGCACGCCGTTTCCTCACAGTCGCGGTGTGATGACGCGTTTACAGCAGGCATGAATAATCGATTACGGAGCCACCAACTTTGATACAATTTATTGAAATTTCAGAGGCAAATCTGATGCAGTATTTTGGCACATATGAAATGCCTACCGTTCTATGTACGCTACTGTATATTTTGTTTAAAAAATACATATTGTAAAATCATCGAACAGTCTTTTCGACTGCTTATGTCTAGGCGTACATCAGCAGTGGACGACGACTTACATGCTTCACTCGGGCCTCCTTTAGAGAGCTTTTTAATATGTTATCCGCTGAATACAGCCTCGCAGAAATTCAACGTCGAATAGATGAAGTTCAGCGGTTTCTGTCTGTAACACTGAGCATCGCCAATGCTCACACTGTGGAGTTTTACACTCACGACGCGTGGAACCGCTTCATGGCCGTGCCACCTCAGCAGGTCCTGTCAACGGTTGGTTCATGTAGTGACCAGCAGGGGGAGCCAGAACACAAAGCAAATGGTAACTACCATATAAATATACATTTACATATAAAATACCACATAAATATATATTTGCTTTATATTTGACTGTGTATAGTTTTAGTATCTATCATACACACAGAGTGAAATTCAAAGTTCCACGAGTTCCTGTGTCTGTTTCCAGAATCAGAGCAAACCGGGACCACATTTGGGTTTTGCAATGATACAAACCGGCTGGTTGACACCCGAGAACTGTTCCAGGCGGCTAAGGCCCATTCTCTCCCTGGCCTTGGAGTCTGCATGAGCAGGGATGAGCTACTGCAGGTCCTCAGAGGGAACGGGCCCGAGTCTGGTGCTCCAGTAGCAGCTATAGGTAGGACAGAGTGGACTGTCTGAGCACATTGTTCCATGCTGAGGGTATAGGAAACCAGGCAAGGAATGTCCAGCTGTGTGTTTTATTTCGTAAAGGTACATTGCACGCAAATATGACTTTTGTTCTGTCTAACCCAGATGCTGAGCTGGTGACGGACGAGTTTATGAACTCGAAGAAATCCCACGAGGTCAAGTCCATGTCTGAGGTGGTGGCGTGTCTGGCCCAGTGCTGCAGAGTCAAACAGGTCGAGTGACATTTTTGAACTTGCAATGAAAACCTTAAAGGCTCTGTTTAGGAGAGGTTTGATAGAACTTTTATCCCAGCAACCTGATTTGGTTACTCTCTCTCTCCGTCCAGGTGATAGATGTCGGCTCGGGGAAGGGCTACCTGAGCTCCTTTCTGTCTCTGCAATACCGCCTCCGGGTCTACGGCATCGACTCCTCCAGCACCAACACCCACGGGGCCCAGGAGAGGAACCGGAAAATGAAAAAGTTCTCCAGGGCGTACCAGAAACACAACAAGGCAGTGATGGCACAGGGAGAGGCCACACTTTCACCTCAGGAGGAGTTAGTAGACGTAAAGCCTGGACTAGATGGAGACGACGATGTCGTGTATGGCGATGGGGTAGGAACTGTGTCTCAGGAGGAGCAGGTGTTAATCGGCCTATCAGACGTCAACCCTGCAGTGGAAAGGCATTCAGAGTCGAACCCAGACACAGAGGAGCTCTTCCTCAGCGCCCTATCGGTGGATGTGATACAGCCTGCATCCCCCAGAGTTCCCTCCAGCCAACTGAGCGCCGAGGAGAGGGAGAGGAGGAAGAGGGAGAACCTGGAGAGGAAAGCTCAGAACAGAAGCGGCGGCGGCAGCGTCATGTTTTCTCCCCTCACTTCTTACGTTACCGCTGAAACGGAGCTCCGAGAGCTCATCAACGAGCTGGAGGTGAGCAGATCCAAAGTTTTAAAAAGAAAAGTAAACGTTGGAAATAGATCTACTGTGTGTTTGGGTGCCGATAGGAGGCCAACCGCAGAGTATAGTAGCAAAGCTCGATTCCCACAGCAGCTTCTGAAGTTATGAGTCTTGCCACAGCAGCTGGAGTTCGCATTACTGGAGCAAATGTTAGATGTTTTTTTGCAGTGCCAAATCTGCAAGCGTGTCACCATCAATACATTTTACCATCAATCTCCTCCCCCCACCTCCCTCTCCCCTTCTTTTGTTCTCTCCTCTCTCTCTCCGCACGCTTTCTCCGAGATTCCAGGATGCGGTCATGGTCGGCCTGCACACGTGCGGCGACTTGGGTCCCAGCACCCTGAGGATGTTTGCGGCGAAACCGGAGTTGGCCGCAGTCTGCAGCGTGGGCTGCTGCTATCACCTGCTGTCTGAGGAGTTTGAACCCGCCGCCGGACAGGGTAACCAAAACGCACACACACACACACACACACACACACACTGGCAGTGACACACAGAGATGCAGATCACAGCCAGGGACAGATAAGTGTGTGTCTGTCTCTCTGTGTCTTAGAAAAGCTGTGACAGTCACACTCCGCCTGTTTTTTCAAGGAACATATGGTTTCCGTCTTCTTCACTCGCACACATCCCATAACTCGAAACCTCAGACACCTGCAGCGTCCACTTCATCACTCTGACCCAATCCGAAAGGAAATATTACCTTCCCACGCGAAGCCACATAAACACTTATAGTCATATTTTACAGTAAACAAGTCAAATGTTCCGCTGAGAGTCTGGAGACTCAGCCAAGCTGCCTGCTTCTGGAGATTGAGTTTGAGCTTCCGAAACTCGCCGTTTGAGCCATCAGAGTGGATTTACGGAGTGGATTTAGGAGAGCCGTTCAAGGCTGCTGAAATTGTGATTGATTCCATGTCTAGCGTGTTGTATGCTCTTGGTTTAGTAGGACTTCACTGTTATTTAGTTAGCCTGGACTTCAGGATAATAGACCGACACCGTCCTCTTTTCATACTCCTTCACTGCTCAGTTTACAAGGTATGAAGTCGTCTACATGCGTCCTCGCTGCAGTGACTGCAGCCTCTGCCTCACTATAAGAACGAGCCCTCGCTACAGTCGATACCGTGTCGCGTCATCTCCCGTTAACGGCGTGACCTGCGACCCCTCGCGTCTTCGGGAGCCCGTCGTGGCATCAGCCAAGAGCGAGCGGAAAAATTATATCACGACGGTTCATTGAAAACACTTCTTTCCACGCTTGTTTCCCGAACTCCAGCTGATCTCTTAAAGAAGTGAACAAAGGCACGCACACACACACACACACACACACACGCACACACACGCACACATTCTCTCCCCTGTTGGCCTTACAGTGCAGTCTGGGATGCAGGCCAGCCCCTGTGTTGGCCTGTCTCACACTAAAACAGAGCTGAAAAGCTTTATTATAGAAGGCTTAATTTATGTGATTGTGCTGATTTGGGAATGAAGCGATTACTTAATTGCGTCAACCACGTTTAGAACCTTATGTGGAATCCGGAGTCCAATGTCTGTCGTGCTGTTTACTCACAACAAGTTAAGTACATTCTGGCGTCTTAAACTCTGGAGCCAGCGTGTCTCCTCACAAAACATTTGCAAATGTACGATGGCACCACAAGGACAAATCCGAAATATTTGTACGTAGGCCACTTCAGATGCGAACTCTGTGGCCAACATGAGGTTAGCTACTACAAACAGATCTCTGTATGTGCTGTAAAGGCTCGTCCACTTCGATTGCCTTCAGAGGGCCCGTGTCAGCAAGCCACGTGTCTGTGCTGCACATGTTACGACTGCTTCTTTTGACGGCATCCCTCTGGATTCAATGCGCCTTGGCCTCAGTCACTGACCTTTTTAGAGATGACATGAAAAGGATGGCAGGCTGTCAAGTAGTCACATTCAGTACCCTCCTAGTGGGAATCTGTGTGTGTGTGTGTGTGTGTGTGTGTGTGTGTGTGTGTGTGTGTGTGTGTGTGCGTGTGCGTGTTAAGCTCTGCTACGGTTAAAACATGTGTGGAGCTTATTGCTCGTCTCACAACAGCAGACACAGGTCTCTTTAAGGCTTAGATATTAGGGAGCAATGAGTTTTATCTTAATTCTTCAATTCAAAGACATAAAAGAAGAGGATGGAATTCTTTTGTCTTTATAAATTAGAAATAAAATCCTACTGCTCTCTTGAAGTTTCCCTTTGCACATATTTAAAATTCACACCGCCTGATTGCCGTTGTTTGAAAAGCCGCCTTTAATCAACCAGAAGGGATCCATCAGTTGTTATCTCCGTGCGTTCCCTCGCAGAGTGCTCGCGTGGCGTGTGTGGTTTCCCTCTGAGCCAGTACCTCCGCGACCGGTCCTGGTTCTGCGGCAGAAACGCCAGGATGTCGGCTTGTTTGGTGAGTTTGTGCGACAGTGCGAATCTTTCCCACATAAACATGTTAACGGCCCTTTTTTTTAAATTACTGTACGAGGGTATGTTGATGAAGCAGTTTTTTACCTCACGACTACAGCTTCAGCTCAGTTTTTCCCAAGAATTGTCTTAACGCTCTTCCATTTTTCAAAAAAAAAAAACAGGCCCTGGAGAGAGTTTCACACGGCCAAGGGGTAAGTAAGGCATGCGTGCTAATTGCAATCAATATATAAATTCATAGCCACCATCGCATTAAATGTCTTTCTCCAAACTGTCACTGCTTCAAACCCATCAAAACAAATCTGCGAAGTCCTTTCAAACATCGGTGTTCACAATCACTCCAGACTGCGTTATCTTCATCGTAGATCTTCAAACAGCCTGTGATCGACTACAGTGTGTTTATTTCGGAGCTCCGGGCCAAAAGCCTGATACACGATCCCACCATCCATTAATATGGAATGTTTATAAATATTAATGCAATCACGGTGAGATTGATTACTTGTTGGAAGTAAGGGTCTGAATCCAAAGAGCAGGCTGATTGCTTGCTAGATCTTGCATCAGGCTTGGAAAGTGTCAGAAATATTCATCAACTGTTCCGTAGACACGCTGAGCGAAACACACGGGAGAAGCGATCTCTTTAAGAAGTACAGCAAACTGCATCATGTTGAGTCGTCTTTGATCTGTCCTGCAGATTCAGATGGAGTCTCTGTTCTACCGAGCCGTCCTTCACGTCATTCTGAGGGATCACTACGGCTGCTTTAAAAGGTATCATCCAGCGGTTTGCATCTGGCATCACTTTAATAGGAGGAAATTACAGCAAGTGTACAGCACTTAAAATGTCTTCCGGGTGTTATTTAACAGTGTCAACACACAGGAACACATGTGAGCTCCACACTTCATTTCAGTGGCAGTCGAAAGTATTTTAGTTTGGTTACGAACGAGCAAAGTAGCAGAGCAAATATTTGCATCATTGACTTTAGTGCTGAAACAAAGTGGTCAATTTCAGATTTCAGTCTTGGACTTTAAGTTGGACAAAACAAGCTTTTTGTAGACGTCATCTTGGGCTCTAGGAATGTGTGAGATGCATTTTCTTTTCAAATATACGATGACAAAAGGAGGTGAGCCGTTGCATGCAGAAAATAAAAAAAACAAATATGCTTAATATGTGCACAAATACAGTCACGAAATAACATAAAAGACACTAGTTTGGTTTCCAAATGTGTTCAATTCTCTCACTTTTCTGCAGTCAGCTGCTACGTTCATAAGAGTTTATAGATAATGAATAAGAACAATAAACACATTATTGGATAAAGACAGAAAAAAAAAGCTGGATTTGTTTTTTATTTGTATGAATGGATCTTTTCTGCTCATATAGTTCCTAGAGGAGCATGAAGAATGAGGTCCAGATCCTCACTAGATTACCACCATTGCAGCACCTATTCATCACAGTCTAGTCCTTTTAGAAGTGTCTTCACTGTTTGATTCCGGTTGCTAATGTTGTTTGTGTCACCGGGCAGGAATGAGACGTTCAGACCTATATTTTGTGTTTGCTCTGCAGTGAGAAGCGAGTTGGGAATGTCTACTCCAAGGCTAAATCCTTCGTGGACTACGTCCGTCGAGCTCTACGCAGGCTGGAACTGGACGAATCAAAGGTGAGGGCCAGAATATCACACTCGTCTTACAAAAACAAGGCCTCCCAGAAACCAACTGTGGCAGTCTTCGTTTTGGCAGAATTAGAGGGAAAATATGTCCTCGTTGGTGTTTAGGCACCAGGATGCATGCCCACATATTCAGTGCCACTTTCATTCATTAAAGTCCGGACTCTCACGCATGATGCTATGCTTCTCGTCAGCTCTCTGACGGTGACGTCCAGGATTACCACGACACGTACAGACCACGAATGGGCGAGATGCATGCCTTTAATATGGTGAGTCCTCGGTCATGATTTAGCTGAACACGCTGATTACGAGAAAAACATTTTTCATTCCTGTAAAAATGAGATGTTTAATGCCAATAAATTGCAGACCATTAAGTGAGATCACCGTAGTCTGCTGGTTGTACAGAACGGGAAGAAAAGGAGCCTCTGGTTGCAGCCGAGACCACTAATTGAAGTGTCAACCAACATACCAATTTTCTGTCATGACACAAAGCAGTAGAATGTTTTTTTGGGGATCGCCCACCAGCTACCGGGAAGACACTGGTCATGGTGGGTTTTCGTATGTAGAGTCAGTATTGGGAGTAGCTGGAAAAGGGATAACCTACAAGCAACTTTGCATCAGAAAAGCACTGATATGAAATAAAGAAACATATATTTAAAATCATCTCATGTCGTCATCTTTGTGCAGTTGAAGGTGACCCTGGCTCCCTGTATTGAAGGTCTGATTCTCCTGGATCGCCTCTGCTACCTGAAAGAGCAGGTAAAGTCATCTCAGTCGGGACACGCTCATCAGTCGGTCATCGCTAAAATAATCTGAATTCATTTTTGGAGGCGTGGCTCTGCTCTCACGATGAACCCCCTTTGAAAGAACCTGGAATACATGAGGTCATACTGAATAGACACAAAGCATAGAATTTGTGTAGATGTAGAAATAGAGCGCCAACTCAATTTGTTTCTATCGTCCGCCAACTGTAGTGGTTAGTTCATGATTATAGATATTAGAAAAAGCATGTGGAGCAGGTATAAAAAAAGATTCCTAACTGACTTAAGCAGCTGTGTGACACACACGGCTCACTCTTCCTCCCCGTCCCAGCTGGACTCCTCTTTATAATCTGCTCGTACAGCTCGTTGATTGGGATTTTAAATGTGCTTCCCGTGTGATGAAAGCAAAGACGCAGAAATCTCAGCTGAGATCTCCGACAATAATATAGGTGTCGACTAAATTAAAGCCAGCCCGCAATTTGACGTTTCATGCTTCTGCAGCCAAACACAACATCCCGTAATCTTCAGCCCGAGTCAGTCTGATGGGACGTGTAGAAGCCGAGAAGTTTTTTGAAGTCGTGATTGCATGCGTGGCTGTGTGTCAGATGGGACTTCCTCAATAGGGTCCTGTAATCAAACTACATCACGTCGAGAGCGCTGCTCAGCTTTGAGCGATCTCCCCGGAGGAGGAGCAGAGGAGGGAAAAAGAGGAGGTGATGAATGGATGTGAATATGATCCATGTGATGATAAGCGTGCTGCAGCATGAGTTGTGATTATTACTCAGAAACATACTGTAGCTTTTGTGTAGGTTTCCATAGAGCGTTGATAGTCAAACAGTGATGCACTTGTTAAGCAATGTGTACACTGTGACGCGATGTCTGCTGAAAGGTCAAAGGTCCAAAAATTGTCGGATGAAATATGCGTTGGTGATCGTGTGTGTTAGCAACGAATCCAAAGAGTTTCATTCCTCAAACAATCAAGGAAACTAGTGTTGTGTGTGTGCTGTTTCTAGCGATGGGATGTTGGTGTGTTGGTCAACCACTGTGGTCCAGAAATATCTCATTTGACGGATTGCCATGGCATTTCACACAGGCATTCATTGTCCCCAGAGGATGAATCTTACGGACTTTTGGGATCCCCTGACTTTTTCATCTGGCTCCACCATGAAGTTGACATTTGTGCTTTAGAGTGAAACGTCTCAACAGCTATTGGGATAGATGTGCCACTGCACAGACATTCGTGGTTCCCAGAGGATGAATCATAACCCACTTTGGTGATCCCTTCTTTCCATATAGCGCCACCATCAGTAGTGCTAACTCAAATGTTAGCATGCTAACTTGCTAAACCAAGATTGGTAAACATGGTAAACATTATTCCTTTTTATGAGAAAACCAGTTGCAGCTTTTGCAGTTAGATCAAAATCAAATTTAATGTGAAGACTAATTCAATTAGAGGATTAATGGGTTTTCCCATTCTGCCGTCATTTAATGGATGCAGTAAAAGTAAGCCTTCAACAGCAGCTAGTGTGGCCGATGACTTCGTCCTGTTTCTTCTCCAAAATGACCTATTACTGCACAGATAGCCACCGAGGAAAACAAACGTGTTCTACACATGAACAGGGGTCCACCTGACACAATATTTGTACAGATGTTTCTTCTCTGGGGATTCAATAGAGACCTCTAACGGGGAGAACATCACACAGCAGAGGATGCCAGGGGGGGGGCTCACAAAGCTAAGCTTGGAGGAGGATCTAGACTTTTATATCCACGTGTTTTTTATTCAGCTCTATTGTGTTTCCTTGTGTCCTACAGGAGGATTTATCGTTCTCTGCACTGGTGCAGCTCTTTGATCCCCTGCTGTCTCCGAGATGTTACGCTGTCGTCGGACTGAAGAGTTAAGAAGACAGAATCTCATGTTGATTAACAAACATATGCCTGTGATTACAATACACTGCTTGAGAGGTCATGATTATACATGATTGTATCAGCACACTTGAGCGATTGTGTTGTGTATGTTTTCTCTCCTGCTCGTTTTGATTATATGTATGATTTAATCTAAATTTAGCAATTTATTTATGCAGCCTCTGTATCACTTTCAGCCACATCTTGGTTTGTTTCATATACACTTTACTGAAAAATAAATCTCCAGAATGTTTAGCTTTTAGTCCTTGACTTTGTACGTCTTCATAAAAACATATGGTCAAAACACCTGGAAAAACTGTCAGTCCTGTTTGATTGGATTGTGTCCATCTCAGGTTTTTGTCTTTCGTGAGTCTTGAGAAAACACTTGTTTTTAAGGACCGTTCAGGGAGCCAGGGGCATTGTGGGATTTAGGGAGGCCTCAGATCCCCTCTGTTGACAGGTCTGGAAACCGCATTTCTAGGCTTCCAGACCAGAGGAAGTAGGGGACACGATAGACGGGGCAAGGGGCGCCCTTGACCCCGTTTTACTTCTGTTTTGCTTTGTGCTTGCTCATTTAATAAATCATTCTCTCCTTACATGTTTGATAACAAATGTTATAGTCTTGAGTACAGACATGAATTATGGTCATGGCAGTTACACTAAAGCGGATAGAAAGCAGGCACAAGGTAGAGAAGGAAATGGAGCCTTTAGGGCACCAACAACATCATTCTGTGGGATTGTTATTAACCTAATTTACAAGTTTAGAAATACTATTTGAAATACCACAAGAGACAAATTCTTATAATTGTACCATTTGAGACTGTAAACTTCCCTTTGTTCTGTTTTAGACTACAATTAGTGGCCCTAGGTCAGTGTTACCAACCAGGGCGGCTTCTGCAGTAGCCAGGGTCATTTAGAAACATCAACTTGATATATAAATTGTGTTTTTATTAAGAAAATAAACACTTATTGAGTCGGCGATAACACTTCACTACCTTGCTTTGCGATTAAGAGTACATGAAAAAAAGCAAGTGGAGAAGTTAAAGCAGCTAAACGAAGCCAAATGGTTGAAATAGAAAACTTCCTCGCTAAAGTTAAAGGTTTTTGAAATATTATAGTATTTGATAAATGGATGAAAGAATAAGCTAAAACTTATCGATAAATGGTGGAAACACATTTGAAACACAAGAAGTGTCATCATTGAAGGGGTACTTGAGTTCATCTAACAGGTCTGTAGGTGTGTCTGACAAAAATATGTTCTCTTTCCTAATGAACCTTCATCCTGTCATCTTATGCCCCGTGTGTCTCTCTCACTATCCACCACTGAGTCAGCAATGTTCATAGCTGCTGTGCATGTGAACAGTGTTGATGAAAGCTCTGTAGGAACATCCTTTTTTTTTTTTAATTACGGAGACAAAAATAGCCTGAAACAATGGTCCCACTGTGCAGTGCTCGTGCAAAACGCTTCCTCATATCACACCTTCCACTGCTTATATTATTTGTCACTGCAGCTGCAGCAGCCTGCACATCTGTATCCATAGGTTCTGTCAACGTTGCTGTGGTGACACGGCGTCCCAGAGCTTTATTTGTATTTTTACCTCGGTAAAGACAGATGGCGAGGCTCTCCGCTGCATCTGGACCATGTTTGGATGCGGCACCGAGTTTCACGCTGACAGCCTGCTGTAGCGGCCAAACCACACTGACTCGAATGCAAGCACTTGAGACGTGAGCGGGGTTTGTTTTGGGATACAAATGTTGCCAGGGTTTTGTTGTGGCTGAGTGAGTCATGTCCTGTCGACCTGCCCCGTCCTTGATTCTTGCACGCATGTTTGCCCACATATATGTATAAACACACCCTGGTATAGTCCTCTTTCATGTGCCCACATAGAAGACAAGAAAAATGTTATGAGGAAAAAGGCCTGATTCCAATACACACAAACAAACATGGAAACTTACATGAAAAAATCAGCAAAAGCTATCAAGGCAACGCAGTGGGTAAACACAGTTTGCATTTAAGGAAAACAGGGTTACAGGTTGTGATGACAGCTTGGAGACAGAAATATTCAGCAAAGGGGAGAATCATGCAAGGCAATCCCACAGATGACTTTTCATTGCAAGTCAGGAATGAGAGGAAGTGGAGGGGAAGTGAGGGGAGTGCGTCAAACAATCCGGCCCTTTGCTGTGATCACTGTTTCTCACGGCGGTGTTTGGATATGACTCAAGTTCCTGCTCCCCTCTTTGATATGAAAAATCATCCCAGGGTTTCCTCCTTCTTCATGAACAGGAAGGGACCTACATTTGCAGTTTGTATGCTTTTAAACCGTCATCCAATCACGTCTACGAGTTCTCAGCTGGTTGATGTTGTCATTTGGATTGAAAGAATAACCTTTCTTCTGGCTCATAAAGTTATGACAAGGAACTTTGAACATCCTGATGCCTCTGTATGACCTATGGGCCGTATTTGTGGGCCCGCTGGAGGGAAGGGAGGCCCGGGAGAACCAGAACCAGGACTGAGCGGGCAGACTGTCAGACCCTGCTACAGTATAATGAGAGGTTTTCTGAAGGTAATCTGGTGCACGGAAACAATGATTTTGTCCGCAGGGACCGGCAAAAATCAACAAGTAGCTTCAATCAATTTAAAATTTGGAAGGAAAATTGGCAGGCTTTACGCAGCATCAACCTTGAAAAATTAAGAAAGGGAGTGAGAGAAAGAAGGGGGTTAATGAAGTGAACATTTATAAAAGGTCGGGGAGAATGGTGACGATGAAAAAGCCGTTCAGAGCTCTGTAACATCATCACGAGCACACCAAGACCATCACGTGTACATCCACTCTCATAATGTCTTCCATCTGATCGTCATGTTGTCCTGTTTTAACTGTCCCCATTGCACAAACTGGGATTTTTGTTTTTCTGTGCCTGGGCAGACAGCCATCAGAGAGAGGAGTGCCAGGATGTAGCCCTGGCTGCCATCAACATGCCCCTTCAGTCACAAACTGACTGCACTTCTCTGCCAGATGCCCTGCTTGTGAGAAAGAGGGGATTTGGCTGGGTATTGAGCTGGGCACACATGACTCGTTATAGATTAAAATCTGCTGTTTTCACCTCCAGTCACGACAGATTTAATATCTGGAGGGCTACATTTACAAAAAAAAATTGCATTTCACACCTGTCAGGGTTTTATCTGTGGGCGCGTAAACAGGCGTGTCAAACGTTTGACTCTCTGAGCCTCAGGAAACACTGTTTTCAATGTGAAACCCAGTCATCACGTATCATCAAATAACAATATTTGTCCCTCTGATTCATATTTTCCATGAATCTTGCCCATGTTGTCCAGATAAATATCAAATTAGATAAATCTAAAACATCTGGCAAGTCATAGAAAACAGTCACAGAAAACTAGAAAGACTGTTAAGTATGGCTTGAACTCCTATTCCACAGCTTCAAGCTGTTATGCAAAACAATGCAACACTTCATTTCCCCCTGTCTTAATATGATTTACGTGATTCAAACTGGCTTTGATTGTATTTTACTAAAATCGAATGTTTGAAGAATATAAATCCAGAATCTGTAAATATCTTCAGTAGTGAGCTGTGATTAAAGGGCTACTGGGATTACAGTACATACTGTAAAATACATTCCCTGTAGAATTGACATCATGTTTGTACAAACTGCAATGTTTAGTGGATGTGACGGAAAGAAACTGAAGTGGAGGACCACACCGATTTTCCTGTCATGTAGAGTAAACTCCGTGTTTGTGCTGTCCTTTAACGCTTTAAACAGTTTCCTGAGGTAATAAAAGGCTTTACGTTGTATACATTGGATGTGTTTTACAGTATCACTGAACTCAGGAAGCGTAGTATCAACAGGAAAGCCTCTAATTTAACCAGTCAGGTTTAGCATCGCTCCTCTTTTATTCCCCCTCTGATGCAGCTTCAGTCTCCAAAACACATCAAATGTATTGCACACATGAGCAACATAAAATAGCATATCAGATGTTGCATTTTATGTTTATATGGTGTTTTATTTGATCTCTTTTTGTTTTATTTCATTTTCACAGTCTGTCTTTTCTGAAACAATGCAATCCACTCACCTATTTAACTGACATTCAAGCCGTTTTTACAGTCCATCATCGGTGTGGTGTGACAGTAAACTTACAATACAACTAAGTATCCTTCTTACTTCAGCGCCAAACCCAAACAGTCATCAAGACCACCCCTCTTATTCCACACAGTTATATCTCTGATCTTCCTGAGCAGAAGGAGGAGCTGACTCAGGGTGGATTTGATTTGGTGTGTGATGTCTCTTGATTTTAGGTCGATGGTCAGTGTTGATATTAATACCATGGAAGCGCTATTTCTGTTAGGGCAGGGCCCCGGCCCGGTCTTTACAGCTGTGATTATCTGTTTCCTGCGTGATGTTTATCTGCTGGGGTGAAGGAGCAGTTTTTTCCGGAGTAAATAGCACAGGAAAATGACCATTACTCGCTCTGAATAGCTCAAAGGGGAGAGGAAACCTCTTAATAACGGGGTTGATGGAAATACAGTTTGTTGTTCGAGACTATCCTGTTGATCAGTTTTGTCTCTTAAATTGCATGTGTATGTTATCTTGTATCACACAAAACCATGAAGTTATGCATTTCTGTATAATAACCATTGCACGATGCTTCACAATCCTTAAGGGAATAATTTGACATTTTGGGAAGTATGCTTTCATGTCAAGAGATGCGTCAAAAGTTTCATACCACTCGTGTGTGCGTTAAATTTGAAGCTGCAGCCAGCAGCCTATTAGCTTAGCTTAGCATGAAAAAAAGAAAGAAAGAAGAAAAATACATTCATCAGTAAATGTAAATACCCCCAATGATTTACCAGAGCCCTCAGCTCTGCCCCCTCAGACTTCGTCATCTGAAACCCCAAAAAGGATGTTTTATTCAGGACTCTTGCCTGTTTACAAAGAGCAGGCGATATATTCCAAGGTGGGGACGTCACAGACGAAGTAAACACTTCTTCTGTAAATGTGTTTGTTTTGCCCTGGGTCTGTTTATACTCTCGACAGGAGCATGTTTCCCTCGTTTCCTTAGCTAATCCCTGAATCACTTGTGCCGACTTGCAAGACGCAGCACCCCTTTGTCCCCCACGGGGCAGAGTCGTGCATCTTGCTTTGTGTTTACCTGTGGGTTTGTTTGGGTTTATGTTGTGACAATGTTGGTGTACAACTCCCCTCATCTGACTAAACCGGCAAGGAGAAGGCTGTATCATAAGGTTGCGGCGTGACAAACAGGACTGAGTGTCTTCCAACAAGCCAAACAAAGGCTCTCATTCGTTACAGCTGGACGCTGATGAATGCTACAGAAGAGCATAAGTCTCAGGTACAAAAACACAGAGGCCTGTCCAACAGGTTCCATGAGGTCAAGGTCAAGTCTTTTTCAGCATGAGGGTCTCCTGGTGCCCGTTACAAATGACTGCTCTCGCCCCGCCACTGTCTCACCCATCACCGGCCGATGCCCTTGCGCTCTAACAAGCCCCTCTCCGGCCATCTGTTTTCCTCCCTCCACTGGATTTCTTTGCTCAGAGCCCTGACTGAGGGCCAGGCGTCGGTCCAGCTGGTAGTCAGCGGGACCTGGCTGCACGCTTCCAAACTGACGCCCAGATGCATTCTCACCATAGGGTGAGGTACAACAGTTCATCGATCACACCCGCTATCCCAGTTTAGCCTCTCCATAGGGACGCTGGGGGGTTGCTGTATAGCAAATGAATCAATATTTTTTATTTGGGGGTTAGAATGAGATGATGTGATAAATATGGCATCTCAGCTGTTTAGCAGGGCATTAAAAGTGTTGTCAGATTTGCCCCCCATCAGCTTCCTATAATATATAATAATAATGTAATCTTCATTTTACAAGCAGAGGTCAAGATAGGGGTCCTACATGGGATTAATTAAGTTATGTTTTATACATGTTTACTGTCATAGTCTATATATTTTGGACATTATCATGATGAATGTCATTTTTGATTATCTCAGTTGTGGTAGTGATTCAGGTTTAGGCTTTGTTACTTTAAATTTATTTTAATTTTATTGTAAAATGCGCAAATGATAACAATTCAAAACTTGAAATCAAGGTTCGTATAAAGTGGCTCTTTTGTTCATGCCAATGTATTCTTGTTATATGTCCCAGTAAATAAAATAAACCCTAAAGGTAACATTATCTATTGAGTAACACTAAATTAAATACACACACAACGTTGGACTTCTGATATAGATTAACATTGGTGAGTCCCTGTACACGGTTGATCATTATTCTAGTCCACCAGTAATGCACAAAAACACAATCACTTATTTCAGGCACAACCTTTTTTTTTCTCCCTCCAGCGCAGCTCCCATTGCGCATGCTCAGCCTTCCCAGAAAACCACATGCGTCTCCCCGCTCCGCTCTCTCCACTGCCAAGGCGGAGAGATGCGCACACCGAGGACACCGCAGCGAAGAAATGCGCACAGCTCCGAGCCGAACCCGGCTATAGCGGCACCTCCCAGCAACCCCGACCCGTCTCCCAACACCATGGGTCACAGGGAATATGGCTAACTTTGACACACTTTGCATGTCACGGGGAAAAAATGCGGTCTGGAGCGCTGTGCCGCCGAGCGGCTGAATTGAGAGCACAATAACACAAGAGACTTGAGAGAAGGAGGGTGGGAGGAGGAGGAGGAGGTGTGGGGTGGGGGGGAGACCTGATTCCAGTCATTTCTATCCCAGCTTCTCTCCCCACTTTGGCTTTGAGAGATGATCACGGAGCTGGTGTGCACCGCCGTGGCAGTGGGTCTCTATCTGAACACGCTGGACGCGGATTTCTGCTACGATGACAGGTAGGTGCGGAGCGCAGCAGCAGCATCATCACCATCCGCTCCTCCACTTGTCATCTACTCTTGTTACCTCCGCGTAGGTGGGGGGCTGGTCGTTGCGCCTGCCCGCATGTTTGCATGTGCTTAGCCTGTAATGAATCACTGCTTAATCCTCGGCTGGAGTGAAAGGCACAAAGACAGGGAGAAGGAAGGGGAACGTGCTGAAGCCCAATATCACTAAAATGTAACTTGGACCCCTGATCATTGAGTTCATGTTGCTTTATTGCTCCTAATTGCGTTGATTTGCCTTAAATGTCTTGGCATGAATACTATCTGCGTAATATATATTATTTTAT